>NC_073694.1:126589925-126663137 GCF_029784165.1 Wyeomyia smithii
AAGATTATTTTTGTGTAGCTTTCGACCCGAGTCGTCAATGAAGGTTCTAGTATGATCCTCGACGACTTGAACCGGAAGGTACTTTGGATTGGTCTTATTCCGTATTCCCTGGACTTTCTGGAAAACTTCTTCGTTCGGCTGCAAAATCGGTTGGACCTCGCGATGATTGTTATGTTGTTCAATTGTTTTATGTTGCGTTTTTTGTAGTTGTAAGACAACTTCATTGTACATTTTGTTCCGACTTTCGATCATTTGATCCACGTCGAGATGTCTGTCGTCACCATCTCTGATGGCAAAAAAGATTTCCCGTGGTTTCAATTTTGTAGCTGAATGAATGGTTTCATTATGCAGGGTACAAGCAATACGAAATACTTCCTTGTTAGATAACTGTTCGTATTTTGATCTGATACACCTAAAAATCTCAGCGAGTGTAGAATGGAATCTTTCGACAGTGCCATTCGTTTCGCTGCAATTTGTAGGTGTAAAATATATTTGAACATTTAAATCGTTGAGAAGTCCCCTGACTTCAATTGACCTCATGGCTGGTTCGTTGTCGCTCACGATGAGTTGAGGTTTTCCGTGTGTGCTGAAGTATTTCAACAGAGCCTTCCGAACGTCCTGTATCTGCCTTGATTTAATTGGAATGATTGCGCCAAACTTAGAAAATTTATCTACAATTGATAAAAACATATCAGGTAGCGAAATGAAAATGTCTATGTGAATAATTTGTAGTGGTTTTTTCGGAATAGGAGTTTCGCCAAATTTAATTTTATATGGGTGACGTTCGTATTTTGCTTTGTTGCATACTTCGCATAATTTGATAAATCTTCGGATTTTGAATTTCATTCTGGGAAAGTAATAGGTTCTAGAAATTTTTTCTTTGTTTTCCCATATACCTCGGTGTGCTGAATCGTGCACATTCTGAATTAGGTCATTCTGTTCCTCATCCGTTTGAACGTCTTGTAGCATGGTTTGCGTTATTTTAACTTTGAAGGTTTTGCATCGGTTAAAATAATTTTTGTAGACAACTTGTATGGTGGGGATTAATCTCTCGGGGCAGAAAATACAGTTGACTCTTTTGTGATCCATATATTCTTTAAAGATATTTAACATTGCGGGTACTCCGAAACATATTTTTGTTATGGTTCTCCTGAAAACACGTGGAAACACTTCCTCGAACTCATTGCTATCTTGTTCGCCAATTTTTAGCACTAGCTTATTCGAAAACACGTTTAAAGGGCGGAGAGTCATCTGAACAAACTCAGAATCGTCTGTATCCGCTGAGTGAACAGTGGCAGCGTCCGTGTCGCTGTCACTTTCTTCATGTAGGTTTATTTCGTGTGGAAATCGTGATAATGCGTTGGCGACAGTATTTTGCTTTCCATGTCTGTATCGAATTTCATAATCATATTCTTCGAGTGATAGCCTCCATCTAACGAGCTTACTGTTAGGGTGATTCAAATTCAGCCCGTATGTGAGCGGTTTGTGATCGGTATACAACACAAACTTTCGACCGAAAAGGTAGGGTCTGAAATACTTGCAGGCCCATACGATAGCCAGCAACTCTTTCTCTATAGTCGAGTATTTTTCTTCAGTTTGGGAAAGAGTACGAGATGCGTATGCTATCGGTTTATCTTTGCCTACTGGACCTTGCGACAGAACCGCGCCAATAGCATGGTTTGATGCATCGGTCGTGAGGATGAAAGTTTTGTCAAAATCAGGATACTGTAGAATAGTACTGCTTGTTAGAATGTTTTTGCATTTTTCAAATGCATTAATAAATTCTCTCGAATAGTCTAATGTCTCTCCTTTTCGTAAGCTGTTAGTAAGCGGTTTCGCTATTCGAGCAAAATCGCGAATAAATTTCCGGTAGTAACCTAAAACTCCAAGAAAGCCTCTTAGTTCTTTCTCGTTTTTTGGTAATGGCCAATTTTTAATAATTTCAATTTTGTCTGGGTTCGGCTTGACTCCTTCTGAGGTGACCCAAAAATGCGACTTCTTTGTGAAGAAACTCGCTTTTGTCTAATTGCACTTTCATATTGAATCTTTTAAGGCAATTAAAAATTTTTGCTAAGTTTTCCAAGTGTTCCTGAAGGCTTGTCGAAAACACAATAATATCGTCCATGTAGACCAGACATATTTTATCTATGTGTTCTCTTAAAATGTTGTCCATCACACGTTGAAATGTTGATGGCGCGTTGCGAAGCCCGAATGGCATTCTTAAAAATTCATAATGACCGTGTTCTACGCTGAAGGCGGTTTTCGAAACGTCATCGTTGTGAACTTCGATTTGATGAAACCCACTTGCAAGATCTAATGTAGAGAAATATGTGCATCTACCCAGTTTATCAAGAATGTCATTTATGTTGGGTATTGGATATTTATCCTCAATTGTCTTGTCGTTTAACTTCCTATAGTCAATTACGATTCTCCATTTTTTTTGACCGGAAGCATCCATTTTTTTAGGTACGACCCAGACAGGTGAGGACCAAGGACTATTCGAATGCTGGATGATACCTTGCTCTAGCATTTTTGAAATTTGCTTCTGTACCTCTTCTTTATGACAGAAGGGGTACCGATATGATTTAGAATGCACAGGAATGTCGTCTTTCGTTGTTATTTTATGTTTTATTGCGTTGGTGAAGGTGAGCTTTTGTTCCTCTAAGTGGAATATTTCCTCGTATTTTCGAATCAAATCAATTAATTTTTGTCGCTCTTCTTCATTAAGGTGAGCGAGTCGTAGTTGTTGGAAAAGATCTTGTTTATTTTTACATTTCGGGATCATGTCAGGAAAACATGTCTCAAAATTCTGTATCTCAACTTGAAAAGGTTTATCAATTTTGACTTTAATGGGTTTGCTGCTAATGTTTTTTTTTTTTTTTCAGGGGGGGATTTGTTAGTAGCTTAAGTATTTATGATAAATATTAGTAAATAATGAGTATGTGTGTCCAATCACAAATGGTGACTTCTCAACACTGTTAGAAATTTGTAATTTTAATTGTTAGGATTTGTTTGCTTTCGCAATTAGGACTTATCATTCGTAGGGATTTAAACCTACTTGTCAGAAAAGGGGAAGTAAACTTACAACTAACTTAATTGCTAACTTATTGGCTATAAAAAGAGCTTATCGTAGCAATTGAGGATTGCAACGATTTTTGTCGAAAATTGTTAATAATTTTATTTGACATAGCTTCTAATGGTTCAACACCAGTAAGTCTATGTAATTCGAGTGTACCAAACCAAGGAGGACGCTTCAAAATCATTTTCAGAATTTTATTCTGAATCCTTTGGAGCGTTTTCTTCCTTGTTGAACAGCAACTTGACCAGATCGGTACAGCATAAAGCATTGCTGGTCTAAAAATTTGTTTGTAAATCAAAAGTTTGTTCTTTAAACAAAGTTTAGAATTCCTGTTAATGAGAGGATATAAACATCTCGTATATTTGATGCACTTGGCTTGTATACTCTCAATGTGCTCTTTGAAAATAAGTTTTTTATCATAAATTAGTCCCAAGTACTTAACCTTGTCGGACCAACTTAAAATAACCCCATTCATCTTGACAACGTGATTATTGTTTGGCTTGAGGAAAGAAGCCCTAGGCTTATGCGGAAAAATTATCATTTGAGTTTTAGAAGCATTGGGAGAGATTTTCCACTTTTGCAAGTAGGAAGAAAAAATATCTGAACTTTTCTGCAATCGACTGCATATGACACGAAGACTTTTTCCTTTTACGGAAATGCTTGTGTCATCGCAGAACAATGACTTTGTGCATCCTGGAGGCAAATCAGGAAGATCTGAAGTGAATATGTTGTACAGGACTGGACCCAAGACTGAACCTTGAGGCACACCTGCTCTGACAGGAAATCTATCAGATTTTGAATTCTGATAGACAACCTGCAGAGTTCGATCAGTAAGATAATTTTTTAAAATTTTGATTAGGAAAATTGGAAAATTAAAAGTTTGCAATTTCGCAATCAAACCTTTATGCCAAACACTGTCGAATGCTTTTTCTATGTCTAAAAGAGCAGCTCCAGTGGAATAACCTTCAGATTTGTTAGCTCGTATCATATTAGTAACTCTGAGCAATTGATGAGTTGTGGAATGCCCATGGCGAAATCCAAACTGTTCATTTGCAAAAATTGAATTTTCGTTGATGTGTGACATCATTCTGTTAAGAATAACTCTCTCAAACAGTTTACTTATTGAAGAAAGCAAACTGATTGGTCGATAACTTGAAACTTCAGCTGGGTTCTTATCCGGTTTTAAAATGGGAGTAATTTTTGCATTTTTCCATAATTTGGGAAAATATGCAATTTTGAAGCAGCAATTGAAAATTTTCACTAAAAAATCCATTGTGCTCTCAGGGAGATGTTTGATTAGTATATTAAAGATTCCATCGTCACCAGGTGCTTTCATATTTTTGAAATTTTTAATAACTGATTTAATCTCATTCAAGTTAGTTTCAATTATTTCTGCAGGTAAAAAATTCTGGTAAGAAATTAAATCAAATTGACGTGTGACTTCATTTTCAATTGGACTCACAAAATTCAAATTTGAGTTATGAACACTCTCAAACTGCTGAGCAAGTCTTTGAGCCTTTTGTTCATTGGATACAAGAAAACGTTCACCATCTTTTAAAACTGGAATAGGCTTTGAAGGTTTCTTAAGAATCTTCGACAGCTTCCAAAATGGTTTTGAATATGGTTTCAATTTTTCAACTTTAGTCTCAAAATTTTGATTTCTCAGAAGAGTAAATCTATGTTTAATCTCTTTCTGTAAATCTTTATAAATAGTTTTAAAAACAGGGTCACGAGAACGTTGATATTGACGTCTGCGGACATTTTTCAAACGAATTAGAAGTTGAAGATTTTCGTCAATTATTGGTGAATCAAATTTCACTTGAGCCTTTGGAACAGAATAATTCCTGGCATCAACAATTGCACATTTTAATGCTTCCAAAGCGGAATCAATATTCACTTCGTTTTGCAAATCAAGCTCATTATTGAAATTTCTCTCAATATAATTTTTGTATCTTTCCCAATTAGCTTTGTTATAATTAAAAACAGAGCTCATAGGGTTTAAAACTGAATCATGTGATAAAGAAAAAATTATTGGAAGATGGTCAGAATCAAAGTCAGCATGTGTGATCAAATCACTACATACATGACTTTGATCTGTCAGCACCAAATCAATTGTTGAAGGGTTTCTTACAGAAGAAAAGCATGTAGGACTATTCGGAGACAAAATAGAATAGTATCCTGAAGAACAATCATTGAATAAAATTTTGCCATTGGAATTACTTTGAGAATTATTCCATGAACGATGTTTAGCGTTAAAATCGCCGATTATGAAAAATTTCGAACGATTTCTGGTGAGTTTTTGTAAATCACCTTTAAAATAATTTTTGAGCTCGCGTGTGCATTGAAATGGTAAATATGCTGCGGCAATAAATAAAATCCCAAGTTCAGTTTGAACTTCAATTCCCAAAGTTTCAATAACTTTCGTCTCAAGATGGGGAAGAGCACGATGTTTGATTCGGCGATGAATAACAATTGCAACTCCACCGCCGGAACCCTGAATCCTATCATATCTATGAACCACGTAATTGGGATCATATTTTAATTTTATGTTAGGTTTCAAAAATGTTTCAGTAATAATTGCAATACGCACATTATTTACTGTTAAAAATTAAAAAGCTCATTCTCATTGGCCTTCAATGAGCGAGCATTCCAATTTAATATTTTAATTGTTTTATTTAAAATCATTGCTAAATTTTAAATTAGAAACAATTTTAATAGTAAAATTTGTGCCTATTTGAATGGCTTCAAACATTGATTTTGCCTGCAACATGGCGTTCATAAGATCGAACATTGCCTGTTGCAAAAAAGAAAGTTTACCTGCCGTAATAGGCCCCAGGCTGTTGACATTAGAAAAAATATTTTCGGCAGCAATATTAGCTGGAGTAATAGGTGTACAATTATTTTCTAGCGTGTTTTGCTTACCCATATTAACGGTCATTTTCGAACTACCAACACTAGGCGGTATAATGTTCGAACTACCTGTAACCTGTGCATAAGTTAAACGGGTATGCAAAGGAGTAGGTAAACTATGCGTCACTGGTACGCTTGGAGAATTTTGTTTTGAAGTTGGTTTTAATTGAGAAATTGAATTTTGTTTACCTTGCCTTGCCTTAACAATTGCTAAACGGACTGGGCATTGATAAAAATTTGACATATGGTTGCCGTTACAATTCGCACAGCGAAAATTTTTACTCTCTTTCACAGGACATGTGTCCTTTTTGTGAGAAGAGTCTCCACAATTAAGACATTTTTGGTCCATGTTCGGAATTTGGAACCATGGCCATAACGTTGGCAAGTACGGCATTGGGTGATATGCTTTTCACCTCCGCCATACTTCCTACAAGTTTCCCACTTTACACGCACATTATATAAAGCATGTGCTTTTTCAAAAAATTTTAAGTTGTTAACCTCATTGCGGTTAAAATGAATTAAATAATTAACAAGGGAAATTCCAGTTCTCTGACTGTTTTCGCCTCGTGATTTTTGTTTCATTAGAATTACTTGGGTAGGGGCTATGCCAAGTAATTCTGTTAAAGTAAGTTTGATCTCATCAACGGTTTGATCGTTGGTGAGACCTTTCAAGACAACCTTGAACGGCTTGGCGTTCTTGGTGTCATATGTAAAAAATTTGTACATCTTGTCAGTTAAATACTGAACAAGACGATCACGACCCTTTACTGAGTCGGCTAATAAGCGGCATTCACCTCTACGGCCAATTTGATAGGTAACTTTAACGTCAGAAACAAACGTTGAAAGTTCCTTTTTGAATATATTAAATTCAGAAGAAATAGTTACCACAATAGGTGGAACTTTCTCCTTTTTTAAAGATTTTATATTTTGTATAGTTTCATTATTGGTAACTTCCATTTCACCAGCTTCTTGCTCAGGCAAAATATCAAAAGGATTGTCACTACAGACACAGATGTGTCAGAAAGAGATGCCTCTCTTTTCCTCCCCGCAGCGATGCGAGGTTTCTTTTTCCGTCCAGCCATTTCAGGTGATACGAAAAAAGTTAAAACAAATGTTAAATTCAAAAGTAGGTAGTCTTGAGAAAGACTGATGGGAAATAACTTTCAGGTAGTCTTTAAAAGACACACTGACAAAACACAAACTTTGAAGCTATAGGCAGTCAAAGACCAGTCCACAAGCAACCGAAAAAAACGTCTGATCTGTAGGACAGTTCAAGACGCACTGGTTGCTGCTAATGTTGGTAATGGCAACGTACGCTTGTCCTTGCTTAGAGCTGTATAACCCTGAATGCACTATTAATGATTCGGAAATTTCTATATCATTTTCAATTAAAAAATCACCTTCATTGTTGTTTGTAGGGATACTGATGATTTTTGATTCGTTTGAATTTAAACTAATGTTTGTTGTGTCGGGGTATTTTCTAAACATTGGTATCGTGGTTGATGGTAACTGTAACTCGTTAGAATGCGTGAGGATGTTGGCTTTCAAGTGTTGAAGTGACTCGTAACCTATGAGTCCATCAAAGTATGAATGAAAGTCAAAAATGTAGAAAGTTAATTTGGGAGAGTTTTTGATGTGAGGAAATGGATTGAATTCTGTAAATTGATTAATTTGGTGCGATCCGTTAATATTTCTGACAGTAGCAGGTTTCATGAATCTGCATTTTTCTATGTTAACCAAACGTGGGCTAATATAGTTCTTGTTTGCACCTGTGTCAATCAGAAATTTTAAGGATCCTCTCGTCGTTTCTATTTTTATGTACGGTATGAAATTGGCTACGTTGTTGTTTGTGAGCTTGCGGTTATCTGAAAATTTAGGTCATCTGGTTTATTATCATCTTCCTGTTTTTCACTATGAACCTCGTTAGCAGTTTCGGGCAAAATTTGCGTTTCATTCTCGGTTGTCTCGTTGGACTGATAATAATTTTCAAAGTCTGGATAGTAAGATAATGGTTGATAATAATTTTCTGTATAATCTTCATATGGGTAGAAGTTATTATAGCACTGTTCGGTATTTGTTAGTTCTTCAAAATGGAATTTAGGAGGGTTATATTGTCGAGCAAAGTTTTGTTGTGGGAAATTCTGGGGGCCAAAGTTCGTTGGTGGGCGATAATTCTGTGGAAATCGCGGTGCAAAATTGTTTTGCATTTGAGGAGGGGGTATGTTCCGAGGACGGTTCATGTAATTTACTCTAACGGATGGATCTACATCCATTCTTTCAGGTTTTGGTTGAGGTTTCCGCGGGAGGAAAGGCCTAAACATGTGTGGTGGCGGTTGTTGCGGATGTCTATAAGAATTATTCACTGGAAACATTGGTCTTGGTTGAAACTTAAATGGTACTGGTTTATATAATGGCACCTGTTGAGGTGCTCTGCTAGGAATTGGTGGCGGATGATGTGTAGTTTTTGGTTGTATGTAATTGCTTTCATCTAAACAAAGTCTCAGCGCATCTTTTAAGCTTTTCGGGGTTTGGGCTCGAATTGTGGGTCCCAGCGGATGGTGTAACCCAGCAAGAAACACTTTGAGCCCCATTTGTTGATAAAACTGGTTTTTTGCTGATTTGACTTCCGGATTTTCTTCCGTTATGTTGAGTAAATTTACAAGCAAGGAGACAACGTGGGAAACTTTTGAATAAAATTCTTCAAGTGTTCCCGTTTGTTTGATACCGACTAGATCCTTTGCGAGCGACACTTCATCTCTGCGGTCGCTGTAATGAGTTATCAGGTTGTTTTTTATTTCTTCCCAGTCTAACCCGGTGCCGTATAATTCTAAAACGTTATCGGCGTCGTTTATAATTTTGGACCTAATGGCCTGGATCCAAATAATATGGATCGGAGATCCCCCGGCCGAATCAATAAGTGGTATTAAATTGTCTATTGATATAATAAATGAATGTAATTTAACGGGATCGCCGCTAAAGCACGGCAGGTCTCTGATAATTTGTGGCGTCTGAAGCGCCTTCAGAATGGTTTCTGTCTCCCTTGATGGGTTTTCTGGTTGTCTTACGGCTGCTGCTCTAGCAACGCGAGCGGCTTCGGCAGCGCCTTGTGCTTCAATTCTTAGTTGGTGAATTAACTCATCTCTTTCGTTGATTTCATGTCTTAATAATTCTACCTCTTGTTGCAAATGCTCCATGTTTATAAAAATAATTTCACTTAAACTTGTTCCACTTTCAGAAAAAATTAATCACTTCTTATCTACCTTACCTTAATGATTCCGGTTAACCGTACGGTGATCCTCCGTTTAGTTTCCGTGAGTCGATTTTAATTCCGATATCCTCTCGAAATTACTATCACTGTTTTTATTTTCTTATTTTCACTAACTAATCCGTTCCGACTGCGCCAGTTAATTTCTTGGAACTCTTCGGGGGATTTAAAAAAAAACTAAAACTGAACTTCACTTCAACACGGTTCACACTGGAATGATTTTATTGTCGTTAAATTAATTACAGAGAGCTAACGAATAACCTAAATCCCTGACTTAGCACATAACGTGCACCTAGCGTTTGGACACCTGCTTGTGGCTTCGCCGTTCGACGTTGGAGTTATTTCCTGTTGTCTGCTGACGCCGCGGATTCCTGGGCCTGTGCCGGTTAAACTTTGAGATTTGGTTTCGTCGTTAACTTATATATATATATATATATATATATATATATATATATATATATATATATATATATATATATATATATATATATATATATATATATATATATATATATATATACATATATATATATATATATATATATATATATATATATATATATATATATATATATATATATATATATATATATATATATATATATATATATATATATATATATATATATATATATATATATATATATATATATAATTATAATAAATAAATATATAATAAAATAAATTATAATAAATCTTGCGAAATTTTTCGATAAACTCGGGAATCCCGGGAATCAATATTTCTTCAAAACCTAGACAACACCAATCAACAATGGAGTTTTTTTCATCTGTTGTTATTTCATCGTCAGACAATAACATATAACATAATAACTATAAAGTTGCATCATTTGATTGATGCTATACTTTTTCCAATAAAGTGAACAATTCGATTTCGTGGATTATTTTCTCTCGTCTCCTTGGCGCCCTTTGCACTCCCGTGATGGATTTTTTTTCTTTTATAATGGCAAGTGCACGTATGAAATCTACAACGATATGCAATATAATTATTTATTGAACTAAAACGGATTTATTCATAAACATGGCGGTGTAAACTGTTTACGTAGCCTGCAACACGTGCTCGGCAGTAAAAAAATATTATGTGAAGATTTAATGTCTAAAATATATACAAATATGTACATATATTTATTATTATATACTTACAAAAAATGTGTACTGTGCGATCATCTTTATGCTGAAGTTGTTGGAAAAGGCACTCCATTTCGTAGAAATTTCAGAACGAAAACAACGAATAGAAAAAAATGACAGCTCTATAGTTAGTCCAGCAGTTTTTACCAATATTCGGTAAAAGTTTGATTTACCGAGTAGTTCAGCAGAAAGTATAGCAGTATTCAGTGAAATTATTTGCTGAATACGGAAAATGTAAAGTTATATCAATTTTACAAGCTACACTGTATTTTCTTAAACTTACCGATCGAAATTGAAATAATAATTACCGAACTTTTATTATCTGATTGAGCGTGAGAGCAATTTCGGCTGAAACAGGGTCTTATATAGACCAAATGGTACATTCCGAATTACTAGGTCTATAATTCTTTCGACCGTGCTTAGGAAAGCAATCATATAACGAACAATCAGAGGTTTAATTTCTCGTTTTGACAAGGCTTGAAAATTTTCAATAGTACAATACTGCCTGTACCCGGATAACTGTTCCATAATGAAAAACGACATGTTGTGAAAACGGCGATTTAATATTATCCGTAAATTTTCCGATTTCCAGCTATTACAGCTAAAACCAATGACCAGAACGGTTTTATGGCACCACAAGTTTACCGTTGAGAACAAAAAACCAAGGGTGGAATGGGCTTTACGTTATATAACCAGAAAAAACAATATGGGACAAAATATGCGGGTACATTTCAAAAGTACTCGCATACTTTGTCCCATTCCATAAAAATTCAACCAGCAACCGGCAGTATCACCGGCAACGTAGATTGTACCACAGAAAAAAACTTGAGTCTAGTTAGTTGAATGACATACTTCTATATGCCTAAAGTTATCCGATATACACTAATCTGAAGCAAGATTATATATTCTCATTATGTACCACTATGCAGTGGGACTGATATACGGGTACTTTCAATATGGGACAAACACAACACACAAAAGTATCAATTTTAGATTTTTTTCGAAAAATATGATAACAATTAAGTCAATTCCCGATGATAACTCAAAAGTGACAAAAATCAATATGGGACGGTTATGCGGGTACCGGCAGAATAGTTCGAGTAAAAAATTACAATTTTCTGCATTTGGGAGGAATCTATTTCTGCAAAAACGAAGGAAATCCATCGAAAACTAACAGATTTATTAGCATTTGAAATTGGAGAAATTTTGCACATTTTGCGGTTTTAGATTTTCATTTTACATCCCTATGTAGTCGAACTTCCTGAGAGACGTACCCGATCAGAAGAGCATAACAAAAAAATTACAAAATTCTATCAACACGAGATACAAATAACATAATTCGATACGATTTTGTATTTTCCCATATGTTTTTGATATCAAAATATAATCTGAATGAGTTTTAAAAACAAATCCTGAAACAAAGTTGTTCTGAGACAAATCTCACATTTTTTTCGTCTCTATCAAAACCTGTAGTTTATAACAATGGTTATTATTATACTGTTCCATATGCTATCTCATTTTGTTAGAAAGCTGATACGTTAGTAACAAAACTTGATATGGGTTTGATATTAGTAGAATATTGTTATAATTTCTGTTATTTTAACACCTAACGGGATCTAATTTGAAACACAACCTGAAAGGTTTTTTGTATAACAAAACAACAGCTTCTGTTACATTTTTGTTTTGTCTTTCTGATCGGGTAGTTCTACGTCAAAAGTTGATCATCATTGCTCGACTACTGTGTAATAAGGTCGTATGTCTAAACGAAAACAAAACGAATGAGAGTTATATCCCTTGTACTTCACGAGGAAAAATCACCTCTCACTCGTTTTTTCACGTTTAAACATACATCCATATCACAAAGTGCTCAAGATTGCGCTTTGAAAAGAGATCTGACGTCTGATCAGTAAAACCCAGTCTCCAAACTCATGATTTTTGACGAAGAATTACGTCCTTCGGCAACTTATACAAAGGCGAATTTCAATACTGCTTCCATTGCAGGGGAACGCGATTCTGCTTCATATATATACACATTCAAAAACTTTTTTATATAATTATTCATATGCGTACATATTCCTTTTTATAATTGTTAATTAATTTTCCTAGGATAACCTGCTATTTGAATATTCTATAAATCAATATTGTTCGTTATAAATAGATTTAAATAATATATCTTCAAAATTCAAAAATGCTTAGTAGGGATGTTACGGATGTGATTTTTCAGACATCTGCAGATGCGGATGCGGATGCGGACGCGGATGCGGATGCGGATGCAGATGTGTGATTACGGATGTAGATGTGGATGCGGATGTAAATTTTCAAGCGGATGTTCCGCATGTACGGATGCGGATATCCGAAACATCTCTTATTTCGCTTATTTCGCATGACAAATAACATTCCAGTGCAAAAGCTATTGAAGCAAGCAGCAAATACACCAAATAAAATTTTACTACAAAATTGTATAGAGCGATATTTTGTTTCAACATCTGCATGATTTCTCGTGATACATGGTGCGGATGCGGATACGTAAGCGGACGTCAATTTTTATGCGGATATCCGTAACATTCCTAATTTTGAGGCCAACTTATCGTCGGCTTAACACCAAGGTTATTCAAATCGATAGCCTAATTTCTGTGATAAAGAAGTTTCGTGATTTTCAAATTTTATTACATACCGCATAAAGTAACAGTCCGAAAACAAAGAATTTTAATAGGGACCTATTGGGTAACTAGCCCTTTTATTTAACACTTATTTCGTGAAAATCGGTCCAGCCATTTGAGAAAAGTGAGTTAGTTTAGAGAGCGTTACGTATACAACATTCGGCCCGTTAAACCGCTTTTATTTCTTCGGTTTTGCAAGTGATTGCTATACCTCTCTTGAATAAAGGCAAAACAGCTCCACAATATGCTCGAGAAGTTGTTTGATTTGATTGAGGGTCTTACTTGTGTGTATGTTTTTTCGTAATCCATGTATTGAACCTTAAGATGAATATACTTTTTCTAGGCGGAAGGATTCAAAATATATCCCACTAAAATGAACCATGGTTTTTCGAGAGATCAATGATGGTTCACAAACCGGAACCATGGCCCGTTCATATGAGACTACTGATACCGGTACTCTGGTTGGTTGGCAGAATGTGAATGTGTGATCTCAGCGTTGAATTCGACATACCGTAAACGCGACAAACTTTGATAGTGCGGGTAACATTTATAGAACATGATTACTTGCACATAACAACCCGAAAATTTGTTTCGTTGTTTTTACAATAGCTTATTCACTTCTATTTTGTGTTTATTTTGTCATGTATGGACTTCCTCACTACGACCAGAATCGTTGATCTATCCCGCACTTCTATTATTAACAATACCGCTATCGAGAAGTGCATGCTTATTTTTATTTTTTATCAGTGCTTTTGTGTAATGTGCTACCTTTCCTTTAACACGCTTACTGTTCTCCTATACCGAGCCGAGGAACGACCTCCTGCCAAATATCACCAATTATAATTCCCTGGAGAAGTTTCGTCGAGCGGCCTTCTGGCCAGTTTTATTGATAAGAGGGACTTATTTTTGTTAAGAGGAAGTCACGCGAAGGTATTGTTGATTCCAGCGTAAAGGAAGGGTAACTGGTGGGGAGCCTGAGAATAATCCCATGCTTAAAGTCCTTTTTGACATCGAATGGCTTGATTCTACTAAGATTCGAACCCACGACCATGCACTTGACAAAGCGGACTCTGTAACCTTACGGCTACGCAGCTCCCTCTTGTGGTTTAAGTATTACTGTTTGTGTGAGCCAAATTTGAAAATCATCCTTGGACTAATTTTTAGGTTACGCCCTTTTCAAGTTTGAGGGAAAATATCTCATACAAAAAAAAATTGATTACCACTCCCAGAACGAACATGAATCATAGTAGATATTGTTTTGTAGGCAACATATGCTCATCGACGACCTATTTAAAAGATTTAAACTGTATTTGAACCATCAGAATATGGTCCGGATCGGATAACCCTGAAAAAAAATAGCAAATTTTTGACCTGAATCAAACAATTCAATTTACACTCTAATCCTCAAACTAGATCAATCAAAATCTTCAGATTTTTTACGAATGTTTACGAAAGGGAAAGAGGGGGAATCGAGAAAATCCTACGTTATATTTGTTGTGAAGGGGGATACTGCAGAATCTTACTAAACCTTATTATGGGAGAGGGGTGGTCGAAAATGTCAAATAAAACACTTAAGATTATTTTTTGGATGACACCTTCTTAAATGAATTCTTATTTTATTGCCTCTAAAACTTAAAATTTCATGACTTTCCATTCTCATTGGAGCTTTTCGGAACATATTATGAGCAAGTTGTATAATTTAAAACCTCATATCGAGGCTAATGACCAACACATGGTTAAAACCTCGTTAAAATAATAAATGAATAAATAAATAAGACCTCATATTTTTATCTTTTCCAAGATATTTGAGATTTGAGGCATGTCAACTTATAACTTCGGATTATTTGTATATTTTAAACGGGTCTTTGTTGTACCTGCTCCGACACGCTCCCAGTCAGGTAAAATATGGTTTATGAAGCCAATCACCTTCGCAGGATTCGAAGACCAAATCTCTTTGGGCTGTAAACAGCCACTGCCAAACAACCTTGATCTGCATTTGAATAATGCACCACAACTGTACAGCAGATGTTCCGATGTCTCGCTTTCCATATAACAAAAGCGACAGATATCATCCTGACCGGCCAATGTTCTTTAAATTTATTTATTTATTTATTTATTTATTTATTTATTTATTTCGTCAAGCAAATGTAGACTACAGTTATAATAATACAATGTTTTCTTATATTCTATGAATTATTTTCAGTAGTTAGTCGTTTTTTTATTTGATTTCTGCCCATGGTGATGTCGATATTTTCGCAGTGCTGATTATAGTGACGCATCATGCGATTTATTGGGCCATTTTTTGAGTAGTTTGTTCTGTGAGAATTTTCCGAAAATATTTTACGATTTCTTAATTGACGACTGGGTGCATAAAAATTTAGTTGTGATAATAATTGAGTAGATTGCACGCGTTGAGAAATAATGTCATTGATAAAATAAAGCATTGAAAGATCGCGGCGTTCTTTAAGTGCTTGTATGTCTATAAGCATGCAGCGTGCTTCATATGATGGTAAGGGAAATGATGTCCAATTTAGCTTACGAAGCGCGTACAAAAGAAATTGTTTTTGGACAGATTCAATGCGTTCTTCATGTGTGGCAATATAGGGATTCCATACAATGCTACAGTATTCCAGAATTGGTTGGACGTATGTAATATATAATAGTTTGATTGTATATGGGTCTTGAAAATTGTGGCCGAAGCGTTTTATAAAGCCCAGCATACTATTTGCTTTGTTGATAATTGTATTATAATGTTCTATGAATGTAAGTTTGGAGTCTAAGATTACGCCAAATATATTAAATACCAATATAGTTCACTTACGTGAAATTATGAAGACAAATTGAAAATGACAGACGCGTTAGTCACCTTTTCGACCGCTAGGTGCGCCACTTCTGATTTTGTTCTACACGACATGCGAAATAGAGTAACTTTTGACAATAATATTACCCTAATGGGTACACTGAAAAAAATTCACATTTTATTGTGAAGTGAACTCGGCCGAATATTTCATAATAATAAAGTTCACCTATGCATAAGGCAATCCATGGGTGGTGTTCCACGGTTTGTACGTTTGTCGACCTCCGACAATATTTTGAGTTGTAAAATGGCGACTTCCGGTGACTGGGAAACTGCCGAAAATGACCAAATACCACCTAATTTTGGTGTTTTTTTAACCAGAATGACGCTCAGAGGCCAGAAATTGTCTCGAAATGCCAGTTTGAAATCCAAGATGGCAACTTCCGGTTTTTGAAAAATCAGACAAAATTTTGAATTGTAAGATGGCGACTTCCAGTGATTGGAAAAAAAGAGGAAAATGACCAAATACCACCAATATGGATGTTTCTTTAACTAGAATGACGCTCAGAGGCCAGAAATTGTCTCTGAATACCATTTAGAAATCCAAGATGGCGACTTCCGGTTTCAGAGAAACAGCGAGAAATGACCAAATACCATCCAATATGGGTATTTCCGAAATCTGAAACTACAAATCGACCTCAGACAACATTTTGAGTAGTAAAATGGCGACTTTTGGTGACTGGAAAACTGCCGAAAATGACCCAAATACAACCAAATATGGGTGTTTCTTTAACCAGAATGATGCTCAGAGGCCAGAAATTGTCTCCAAATGCCATTTTGAAATCCAATATGGCGACTTCCGGTTCCTAAACAACAGTGGCAAAAGACCAAATAACACTCATTATGGGTATTTCCGGGATTGTTATGATGCACTGAAGCTACAAATCGACCTCAGATAACATTATGAATTGTAAAATGACGACTTCCGGTGAATGGGAAACTGCCGAAAATAACCAAATAACACCCAATATTGGTATTTCTTCAACCGGCCGATTTCCATCCAATATAAGATGTTTCGATACCAGAATGATACACAGGAGCTAGAATCGACCACAGACAACATTTTGAATTCTAAGATGGTGACTTCCGGTTTCTGTAGAACAGCCGAAAATGACTAAATAACACCTATTATTGGTGTTTCTTTAACCAGAATGACGCTCAGGGGCCAGAAATTGTCTCCAAAAACAATAGCCTAAAGGGACCAAATACCACCCAATATGAGTGTTTCTGTAACCAGAATGATGCATGGAGCTAAAAATTGACCTCAGACACCATTTTGAATTGTAAGATGGCAACTTCTGGGAAACAGCCGAATACTACTGCATATGAATATTTCCGTAATCGAAATAATGTAAAGAAGCCAAGCATTGACCCTGGACACCATATTGAATTCGAAGATGACCACTTTCAGTTTCTGGAAAACAACGAAAATAACTGAATACCACCCAATATGAGTGTTTTCGGAATAGAGGTGATGTACTAAAGGCAAAAGTCGAGGATGTTGTCATTCCGATAAAACCAATAATTTCGAGCGATATAAACAAATCGCAAGAAATCAATGAATTTGTAATGTTGAAAATTATTGAATTAAACACAAAAATAGGCGGGACGAAGTTTGCCGGGTCAGCTAGTAAATACATAAATATGCTGATTAAAGCAAAGCTGCAAGTGATGAATACGAAGATTAGAACTCGAGAGCAAAAAATTCGGAGGGATAAAAAAAAAACAAAAAATACTTTCAAAACGAAGAAAACTAAACATTAAATAATAGTTTTTGCATAACAGTTGTTATCACTAATTATGTTTGTTTTGTTGAATATCTTTTATATATAACATAATAAAGCTTTTAAACCAATTACAACATGATATGTATCCATACTTAAATTGTTAAATTGATAGAACATTCAAGTGTTATCTAAGCTAAAAGTTGCACAACAACCATATACGACTATTGACAACCATTGTGCGGTTTCTCCTTTTATCTTTTTCACGAGGTAATTGAAATATTCATTTAATTGTACACTTCGTGGCCTGATTATTGAGCTTGAGCTTGACGGCCGCACATTTCGTAGTTGCTTCCCGTGATGGATCTGAGCTAGTGAAGTTACACAGGGAACCACGTATATAGCAACTTGGGATTAGTTTACCATTTACACGTCGTGGCCTGATTATTTGAATATTTCTTCTTCGTGCCTCGATAAGCTACATCTATTATATTATCAATATTTAACTCCCGGAATGGCGTTAGTTTTACATACAAACAATATACGCACGAAATCTGCAACATATTTTTTTCTGTGAAAGTATGAAATTGAGTCAACTAAATCTAAAATTGAGTAAATTCAGTTTCGTGTGTGAGAATGTCACACGCTCACAGAAATTCAACAACAATGCACAGTGGTACAGTAAGGCAATGTAGGCGGACACGAGTTTTTCGATGCGATTTTGTGGTTTTAGAGTAAAATTTTTTTCTAAGAACTTGTTTCTTATATTTAGTCTATTTTTTATGTGCAAATGAAAATTAGGGTGGTCCTGAAATCGACTAAATGAAAAAACTAACTTTTTATTTGCATAAATAAATGTATACATTCATCGGCACAGTTGTAGATCAACTAATTTTAAGCAACTTTCGGTATTTCTTCACAATATTTATACAATATTTGTTCTATCAAATGATACCAAAAAATATTATTTATGTTTGCCCTAAACGGAGACATCAATATATCAAAAGGGCCTATTTTTAAAATAGAAATAGTGAAAACTTTTCATCTGTATAATATATCGACAATGTTTTTTCGTCAAAATTGGCGTATTTTTTATTAAAGTTACCGAAGAAAACTTTGTTTTTAAATTTGAATTGAAAAAATAGAGCGAAAAGACTGTTTTTGGAAACCAAATTTTATGTCTACAAAAAAGTTTTTTTACAAAGTTACTTAGAATTAGTTGGTCTACAAGTTTGCCAAAGAATGTTTTATTTCGTTGATATTAGGACCACCCTTATTTTCATTCGCACATGAATCGAGGACTATGTATAAGAAACAACTTTTTACAAAAACTATGGCTTTAAACCGCAAACCAAAATCGCAACGAAAAGCCTATGTCCGCCTAAATTGCCTTACTCTACCACTGTGCAATGAGTTTAGTTACCTTTTTCACCACAAGAGGGGGTGTTCCCTGTCTGTCTTCACGGGAATATATGGGAAATTCGACAGTGAACTATATTGTTATTTTAAGATATTTGATTACGCCTAGGTCCCTTACGATTTTGCATTTTTCTACTGGTTGGTTTCCTAAGAAAACGTTTGTAGGTGGTGTTACTGTTTTTCTGCTAAAGGCTATTGAATTACATTTTTTAATGTTGAGTTGTAATAGGCTTTTGATGCACCAAGTGTAGAAAACATTAATTTCATTCTGAAATATTTCGAAGTCTTCTGCATTGGTTATTTCTATAAAGAGCTTCATGTCATCAGCATATACAAGCACATGTATTGACTTAAGAAGAAAGGAAATGTCATTTACGTATAATATAAAAAGAAGAGGGCCCAGGTGGGAACCTTGAGGAACCCCAGAAGTTACTTCTATTGGGTTTGAAAAGGAATTTTGAAAGCGGACTATTTGTGTTCGTTTTGTTAAGTATGACTGCAGCCATTCCAAAAATTTTGTTTCAG
Organism: Wyeomyia smithii; assembly: GCF_029784165.1. NCBI lineage: Eukaryota > Metazoa > Arthropoda > Insecta > Diptera > Culicidae > Wyeomyia > Wyeomyia smithii. The sequence continues at coordinate 126,609,511 of NC_073694.1, forward strand.
TTCCGTATTTTTCGAGCTTGAAGAGCAATAATGGTATGTCGATTCTGTCAAATGCCTTGCTAAAGTCCGTATAAAGAGCTTCTACGTGGTTACCGTTGTCCATTACAGTCAGAGTGAAAGTTATGAATTCCAAAAGATTTGTGGTAGTTGATCGGCCTTTGTAAAAGCCGTGCTGTTGAGTTGTAATTTGGTGTTTTACTTGTTGAAAGATTTTTTCATTAATTATTGATTCAAATAATTTTGGAATGCATGAAATAATGGCAATTCCACGATAATTACGAATGTCAGATTTAGCGCCAGATTTGAAAATTGGCACTAAATATGAAGTTTTCCAGAGTTCTGGGAAAATTCCATTCTTCAGGGACATGTTAAAAAGGTGTTGTAAGGGTGTAGATAGTTCTTCTGCCAAGTTGTTGAGAAAAATTGGAGCTATTCTGTCAGGTCCAGGACCTTTCGTAGCGTCTAAATTTTTAAGTGCGTTTTGAATTTCGAATTCAGATATTTGATTGACAGATAAAGAATTCGACAATTCAGGAAAATACGAGAAGTATTCGCGGTCGCGATCTGTTTCTTCATATGTGGTGTAAATTTCTTGAAAAAAAGTGGCAAAAAGACTACATATTTCATTACTAGTTTGTCCTATATTACTGTCAAGATGCATTCGTGATGGAAAGTTGTTACTTTTTAGTTTGGTTTTTACGTAATTAAAGAAGTTCTTAGGGCAAGACTTGATTTGATGTTCGATTTTACGATTATGTTCTTCATGTGCAATTTTAATGGCTGCGTCAAGTTGACAGCAAATTTCTTGGTAATTTTGAAGATTTTCGCTATTGTTTATTTTTTTGTATATTTTATGTGCTTTTTGTTTTCTATTTTTTAGGTTCTTCAATTGTGGATTAAACCACACTGGATATTTGTTGGTGTTCGTTCGTCTTCTTATTATGATATCTACTCGGACAGTGCTCCGTCACTAAGCCGACGTATGTACAAAGAGCTTTTTTGTTGAGCTCTAGGAGCTTTTTTGAATGATTCTCGTTTGGTGTTATAAATCTTTTAGATTGGGAACACTTTTTGACATCCAACCAATTGGTTATCACCTTTTGTTCCTCCCAGCGTTTAAGTGTTTGATATACCGCAGAAAGGTTCTGGGCCGATAAACTGTGAGTTAGATCCATGTTTTGCAAGTTCGTCTGCCTTTTCATGCCCACTAATGCCACAATGTCCTGGAACCCAATACAAATTTACTGAGTTTGTTTGACACAGCTGTCGCAATGTGAGAATACATTCAAAGACAATCTTGGATGTACATTTATAAGCATCAAGTGCTTTCAGCGCTAGTTGACTGTCAGAGAAAATACAAATACAGTCGAATCCCTCTATAACGACACTTTTTATAGCGACAAATCTCGCTAGAGCGACATTCTCAACAGTCCCTTCTGTTTTATACTAAAATTCTTCGTTTTATTGCGACATTTCGCTATCACGACCTTCCTCCATAACGGCATACCAAAACTAATACTTGTCATTCTTTATTACGACAATAGTACAGTCGAATCTCTCTATAGCGACATTGCTGAATCTATAACGACATTCTCAACGGTACCTTCTGTTCTACATATGCAAACATTCTTCGTATTATTGCGACATTTCGCTATAACGACAGTCCCTTGCGATGTCGCTATAAAGGGATTCGACTGTATTTGCATGTTTGTATTTTTCAGGCAGACACACATTCGCACATTCAATGATTGCAAAAACCTCTGCTTGAAACACTTTCCTGTTATAGCAATGCACGCAATTGAACTTTATCTAACATAAACATAGCTTATAACTTGTTCATATAGGTATATTCACGAATGTTTAGCAAATAATATTAATGGGTTTACTTTAAACATAGACATTAGGGTGATAATGACTGTATGGAAAAAAATCATCATCGAATTTCAAAAGCCGATCATGTAAATTTTGTTTATTGGCCCAAAAATGGACTATGCGAAATTCCAGCTCAATCGAATATGACTTAGGGATGCCTCAAAGCGTTCAAAGTTGTGATTTTCTGACCGTCGAATTTCTCCCTGTTTATCTATCCTTGGCAAATTTCCTAGGGTCAAAAATCACAGCTTTGAGCTCTTTTAAGCACCCCTAAATCATATCCGATTGATCTGAAATTTCGCAGAGCTACTTTTTTGGGCCAATAAACAAGATGTACGTGGTCGGTTTTTAAAATTTGGCATGACTCTTTTCGCTGACACCCTAATAAACATAGACGTAGTATGTGATGAATAATTATTCTAGTAGTTATTTTTTGAGACACCACATGGTACATAATCATAATCATAAATATTTTCAACTATAATCATAATTATTTTCAACGATGATTATTATAACCATCGTTGAAAATAATTTTTTGGGCTTTCATTAAGCTTTTTAAGTCTATGGTAATTCACCTTAAATTCTGTTTATCTTTATTATATTTATTTAGGTGAGTTTTAGGCATTTTAAAACTCGCTGGATCAAATTTGATTGAACTTTGAAAAAATTGGAGAAATTTTACAAAAATGTATTAGACTGCCTCGCTACAGTAATCAGATAAACTATGAAGACTAAACTTCGGCATTAGCTTGCTTTTATATTGGATGTTAATTTTACAGTAGGCGTGTCTTTGTGAACTAGAGCGAGTAAAACAACAACAACAAATCGGCTATAAAGGCAAATCGTTTGAATACGTTAACGTCGGCTGTGCTAGGGAGGAAGGCTTTGTTTCAGCTCCAGTTTGTATCATGTAGGAGCTAACGACCACTGCTACTTCTAGTTAGATATATTGTGGTGTACTCCGTGTTACTTTATATGCAATGTCAGCACCGACAAACTGACATTAATCCTTGAACAAAAATGTACGATTATTCTGCTCAAAAATTCAAATCTAAATACGTTACAACACTAGCGCCACACATACTTGGGTTCGCGCAACAACTCTACCGTACTACAGATGACCAGAGATGCCAGATGTGAAGGCTCGTCTTTATTTGGAAGACATTTGAGCTCGTATGAAGACGTGAAAGCCTAATAGTCGGCGGATTAGTTGAACACGATTTAGTGTGTTTACTATGATGTTAGGTAACTGTAAAAATTTCAGTAAAGATGTGTTCACATATTAATAATGTGTGATGACATGTTTCGTGATGCGTGATGACATTTGAAAAAATGACCTGGCATCCCTGTAGATTACTGATCAGCATTCCGTCATATCAAACGTCACGTCGGTTGACAGCCAATTTTGACATAAGCGATCGCTGCATTTTAAAATGACGGTTGCAGATTTTTGATCAAATTTCAGAATCTAGTTTCATGTCAGTTTGTCGGTGATGTCAGTTCGTTCTATCACTATGAGTATCAGTGATAGTCGCCCCCAGACTTGGCATTTCACCCCAAGAAGGTATTACTTTGATGAAGTTTCTTACCTTCATTAGTTCAGCATACCATATATCGTTAGGCGTAAGGACACCTTTTCCAAGAATACAATGAATCAATGCACTGCATTGACAAAGTAAGTGCTCCGAGGTTTTTACTTCAAAATTACACTGCCGGTACCCGGATAACTGTCCCATAATGAAAAACAACATGTGGAGAAAACGGCGATTTAATATTATCCGTGAATTTTCGGATTTCCAGCAATTACATCCAGAACCAATGACCATAACAGTTTCATGGCACCACAAGTTTATCGTTGAGAACAAAAAACCATGGATGGAATTGGTTTTACGTTATATAACTTGAAAAAAGGACAAAATATGCGGGTACATTTTAAAAGTACTCGCATATTTTGTCCCATCACATATAAATTCAACCAGCAACCGGCAGTATCATTGGCAACGTAGATTGTACTACAGAAAAACAACATTAGTCTAGTTAATTAAATCAGATCAGATTCATTCATACTGAGTAGGTTCCGTGTGATTCTATTACATGGTGTAATGAATCTAAGCTTTAGATTATCTTGCTTTGGAGGAAGCCCTCCAGTTAATATCAATCGTCATTGAGTACCAGCCTCTGAGCTCAGATTTCAAACAGCATGAAAATACCCCACAGAATGGCTCTGGCCCGACGAATGCTGTTGAAGAACCAATCAGCTTTTTTATTTCCTTCTATACAACAGTGACCAGGTACCCAGTATAGATTAACAACGTTTGTTACAGTTAGTTAGTTAGATCGCCCATTTTAAAGCTAACTGCATAAAATATGACTTTAGGACTTTAGGATTGGATTCAATCATTTTTAAAGGAACATTGAAATTAGCCTTAGAGTCTATCCAGTCTTCAATCATATTATTGGTTATTAAGGTTTAAATTTGAAATCTTTGAGAATTCGTGAATGTCCTTCTTTTGATCCTCTTCCTGAAAAGTTTTAACACGTTTGGGCCTAAGAGCACCATTGTTTCATCCCTCTCTCTCTCTCTCTCTCTCTCTCTCTCTCTCTCTCTTTCTCTTTCTCTCTCTATAGCGAAGCATGTTCTCTGGTAAGTCTTCACGAGGATCGTTGACCAACCATAAAAGTATATAAGCATGAGGACTGCCGTGGTGCTGAAATTCTATTCGTTTAAAATAGTCAACGACATAGTAATCTCTAAAAGAGCTATACGATATTGATAGAAGTGACTTCATAAAAACGTTAACCAGTTTATGAAAGTTATCACAACCCGTCACAGGATCTTCATTCAGTAGTGTGGTTCATTGTAAAGCGGTCAGATGTTGCAAGATGTCGGTTATTTCAGCATCATTGGACTCGTTCGGAAGCTTGTGGAGTATTGCAAGCAGATTCGGCCATCGAGCTTCATTTACGCTCATCGTTAGAAACATCGGATATGTTCGGGTTTAGGCTCTCGTTGATCCCGGCGCATTGTTTCGCTGGTGGCCATCATGAATGGTGTTACACGAACGTCAGACTTGAAAGTTCTTGAATGGCCTAGATAAATATTGAGGAAGGACAATTCATCAGCGAACGGATTATATATGATAGAGAGCGGTGTCTTGTTCTGTCCCGGATCGATTTCAAGATACATATCCTCGTTCCAAAGAAGGGTATGTTTTGACCAATCAGGAGCTACACCTCGTTTAACTTATCAATAATCTCCAGATCAACCGCTTGAGGTGTACTATGTTGTCGTACTGCAGGGATGCCAGGTCATTTTTCCAAATGTCTTCACGTTGTAATAAAAAATGTCTTACATATCTTCCAACCCGAGACGGTTCGTTAGGAACGACCAAAAACTGAAAAAGTTACCGGCCAATCGAAAACTGTCGAGCAAAAAAAAAGGTCACCGTCTCTGCCAAAATGCGGGTCATCTCACATATTTTCAAATGTCTTCACATATTTTTGAATTTCTTCCATTTGTCTTCAATAACAAACATGTCTTCACCGCAGGGTAAATGTCTTCCATTTGTAGACATATCTTCCAATCAGGCATCGCTGTCGTACTGATTCAAACGTAGCGAAATTTTCTTCGGTGAAACGTTTTGTTTGTAGAGTGGAGTGGTGGAGGTTGCAATCCCGATCAAACGATTATAACAAACACGTAACACAAATATATCGGAACTTTATATAAATAACAAAGCCTGTAATAGTGTAATTTTTTTATATGCCAGAATGATAAAAAGTGCAGAATTTTATCAAATTCTGTTATCATACACTTGAATGTTCAAAAGAGTGTTTTTAAGCATATTTATAACAAAATTTGTTATTCAATTAACAAAACATTGTGCATTCTAACTAATTCTGATCTTTTTTTTGCTAAAAACCTTACAAAACTTGCTATAATTTGTAATAATCATTGAGTGACCGAGATTAGAACACAAGTTGATACAAAAAGTTGACAACAAAATAACAAGATATGTTATAATCTTGATATTTTTGGCTGATTGGGATGAAACAAACTCTCATCATTATTTTCAAGCATTTAATTCTACTCGTGAACAGCTTTTTAAATTTTCGAGCTATTATCAGTTTAATGTGTTGTTGATAATAGTGCATTTTAGCACAAATCATCCAAATAATTACATAGTGACAATAATGCGGTGATTATCTAGTAAAACACCGAAACAGAGTTAATATTCAAGTTAGAAATGAGCCATTGAGAGCAAAAGTGGTACATGTGCCATTAAGTAAATTTTTCAGGAGACGCGATAAACGAAAACACTCAAATAGTAAATTATTTTCAACAATTTATTACAACATAACTGCACTAAATCATTGCTGGAAAGGTTTCAAAAGACGGTGCATGAAAGCGTAACGAGTTCTGGTTGAGAAACTTACACAAACTTCAATGGAAAAACATGTACCACTTTTGTTCTATGGGAAAAATAATGACAACGAGAAAACGTTGAGAGCAAAAGTGGTACATGTCCAGTGTGAGCATGAAGGATGCATTATAGCTCTCTTATCTTAGGACATAGAACATTCATGTTTTCAGCAGAGTTGTTCAAGTGATTGAGTACTATAGAATGATGATACTATAGAATAGTACTATAGAATGATGATCTGTTTTTTAAGTAATTCTGTTCCTTCGTGGCGCTAGTGTATGTGTATTTGGTAACAGCATACGAGTCGATGCTGAAATAGGTAAAATGCTTTCTGTTACAAAATAGTCATGGGTACACTAGCGCCTTGTAGTGAGGAAATTACAAAGCAGACAGATCTTCATCTGAAAGTACTCAATCACTTGACCAATTTTGCTGAAGACATGATTGTTTTATATCCTAAGATCCTCGACTTACAATTCATCTAACATGCACAGACTGAACATGTACCACTTTTGCTCTCAACGAAATGGTGATTATGTTAATTACCAAAAATTGTGTTGGCTATAAATTTGGTTTAGGTTATCAGATTTCGGTTTTTCTTGGATATTCTATTACATTATTGCGTTCTGCATCAATATATGTAAAAAACTCAAAAAGTGTAAAAATGGCACATGTACCACTTTTGCTCTCAACGGCTCAAATATTCCAAGGTACACAGCCCTAGGAGTTATATGGAATAGTGACGTGGAACTGAACACAGCAAATAAAGGGATTTTTAGTTACAAAGGATACAGCGTCCACAGACAGAATCATTTCGTTTGTTCATTAACTGACGTATTTTCATTCTCAGGCGTCTCTGATTTAATCTACTATATAAAAATGGAATTCCGTAACGCTTGATCCTATTGATATTATTCCCTCCGTCTCTGTGGTGTACAGTAATCATTATCATTTAAAATCGTTCTAAATCAGAAAAATAAGCGGTGACATAAAGGTTTTTTAACCCGAAAATGTTCGCTGATGTTCAGGAAAGACATTTGGAGAAAAATAATTAGTATCTGATTACTACATTTTGAGATATTATTCACAAAACTACGTAAAACATGCAAAATTATGACTTTTCAAGCTGAATTTGCCTCTAAATCAAAATTCAAAGCGATGACATGTGATTCTTTTTTCATTAAAATGTTTGTTTTGTTCAGGAAAGACATTCGAGGAAAAATAATTAGTATTTGATTACTAAAACTTGAGATATTATCCACAAAACTACGTAAAACATGCAAAATTGTGACTTTTTATACTGAATTTACCTCTAAATCAAATTTCGAAGCGATGATATAAGATTCTTTTTTCATTAAAATGTTTGTTAATGTTTAGGAAAGACATTTGAGGAAGAATAATTAATGGTTGATTACTAAAATTTGAGATATTATTCAGAAAACTACGAGAAAAAAGCAAAATTATGACTTTTTAAGCTGAATTTGCGTTTAAATCAAAATTCAAAGCAATGACATGTGATTCTTTATTCATTAAAATGTTTGTAATGTTAAGGAAAGACATTCGAGAAAAAAATTAGTATCTGATTACTAAAACTTGAGATATTATTCACAAAACTACGTAAAACATGCAAAATTGTGAATTTTTGTGCAAAATTTACCTCTAAACCAAAATTAATAGCGATGACATTAGATCCATTTTTCATTAAAATGTTTGTTAATGTTCACGAAAGACATTCGAGGAAAAATAATTAATACCTAATTACTAAAACTTGAAATATTATTCACGAAACTACGTAAGACATGCAAAATTGTGACATTTTATACTCTATTCGTCTCCAAATCAAAACTCAAAGAGATGACATGTGATTTTTTTTTCATTAAAAGTTCGTTGATGTTCAAGAAAGACATTCGAGTAAAAATAATAGGTATTTGATTACAAAAACTCGAAATAATAATCACAAAACTACGTGAAAAATGCAAAACTAAGATTTTTATGGTTAATTCGTCTCTAAATCATAATTCATAGCGATGACATGTGATTTTTTTCAATGAAATGTTCGTTCATGTTCAGGAATGACATTTGTGAAGAAATGATAGGTATCTGATTACCTGTAGATATTATTCACAAAACTAAGTAAAACGTGCAAAATCATGAATATTTAGACTCAATTTGTCTGCAAATCAAAATTCAAAGCTATGATATGTGATTGTTTTCCAATAAAATGTTAGTTAATGTTCAGGAAAGACATTTGAGAAAAAATAACACGTATCTTATTGCTAAAAGTTGACATATTACTCAAAAAACTACGCATGTCGGAACATTTTTGAAGATGATTTTCTGCATACAAAGAAACACCTTAAAATACTTTCTTTGATTTTTTTTGAAAAACATATAATACATGCAAAGCTTTGACTTTTTAAGCATAAGCTCAAATCGCATCTTGATCAAAATTCAGAACGATGACATGTGATTTTTCTTTCAATAAAATGTTCGTTGTTTCTTTAACATTTCCAAATATTTTTTGCAGAAAAATCCATGTTTTGAATCAGTGCGAGTCGAGCATAAAAAATTTACATTTCTGATGTATTCGTAGATTAGTGAATAGTAACACATTACTGGATTTGATTTTCTTTTTTACATTTACCCAAACTAGATCTTGGAACATTTAGCTGGAGGAAAGGTCCCATTTCATTGGTTTGAACATAGATTAGCAGGCGACTTGAGCATTAAAAGTCATTTTTTATTTTTACATAGTTTTGTGGATTAAAGCACAATTGTTAGTTATCAGAAAACCTTCACTTCTTCTCAGACGTGTTCCTTGGACACCAACAAACCTTTTCGTTTTGAAAAAAATCACAAGCATCTCTTTAGATTTCATTATAGAGGAGAAATAAGCATGAATGTTCATGCTCAATTCTTCTTACTTACTTTAATTTCCTAAAAAGAGGTTTTACTGTAAACGATTGTCAAATAGCCCGAATATCACCCAGTATAGATATATTCGAAACTGGGATGACTCCACACAACATTTTCCAAAACGGCGGCTTCCGGCTTCAGGAAAATAACCTAAAGTGGTATTTGGCCAACCATTTCAATAATTCCGAAAGTGGAACTCCATACGTCGTTTGCAAATCCGATATGGCGACTTCCAGCCCAGCAAACCAGAAGTCGTATAAGGATGCTAATTCTAAATCGCTCAAATGTGCATGCCAAGTTTGAAATTCCATAAGATGCAACATTAAATTTGTTTATATCGTATAAAATTTAAATCCTATAAAACGCAATATAAGGTTATATATGAAGCAATTTAACGTGTCATATAAAATTGTAAAATGCGTCATTCCTCTAAGTCGTATACAATGCAATTTAAAATTTCAAATGAAGCCATTTAAGATAACCTGCGAAGTTATACAAAATCGTACCAATTTTTCTTTACAATGTATATATATGGCCTCCAGATTTGTACACATAGGCGCATTTCATGCATCTTTTATGATCATTTTTAACCAAATAAGGGTTCACTTAACAGAGTTGAGCGCGAGTTATATGAACCAATTTGTTTGCTGGGAGTTTATGTGTGTTCTGTTCTCAAAATATTGAAGTATTTAAAGTGATGATGAACATATAAGATGTGAAATATTTTTTAAGTCAGTTGTGATAAAGCAGCAATGAATTATAATAAATGATTCTTAAATTTAAAACCTTTGATCCCGAGCATCGCCGGGAACGTTCAACTAGTAAAATATATTTAATAAAACTGGAAAGAATTTCGTTTACTCTTGGTGGTATCGTGCCTATACTGTTTTTTTTATCCTTGATGTTGAATGAGCACAACGAATTTTTTCCTAATGCGTCTAAATCAAAATTAATTATATTTCTTAAAAAACCAAATCTCTCTAATCCAACGATACTTATGTTATCATAATGAGTAGTTTTGTTCAATTAAACTCTGATTAAACCAGATTTATTATATGAATCTGACTCTGAGAATAATTTCAAAGCCGTAATGGGCTCACTAATAGGAAAATATCAGAACAAAATTATCAACAAGATCCAGCAAAAAATTCCTTTATAAGGCCGTGGAAACTGCGCTAGGAACCGACACAAGCACCGCTGCAATGATAGACCATTTGAACTCTACTCTATCTGTACTGTACAGTACTGTTGCCTTTGCTGCCATGTTTTTTTTTCAAGACATTAGTTTTGATTAGGTTCTAACAGTAGGTTGACGCATTGTAATTGTCGTCTGTGCTAGACAAGCTCGCATGTGATTGGTTCATCGTTCGCGTAAACTTGTCCTTGAAACGTTCTATCAATTTTTACCGCTGAGTAATGAAATAATAATAATGATAACTAGCTTGTTACAAAATTGTCCACCATTTCATCAATCCAACAAAATATTGGTTATTGTGATCCATCATGTTGTTATTCCGTTATTATTACACTTCATTTACTTTTCATTAGATTTAACAATGCTAAACTTATTTGATCCATCATGTTGTTATTCTGTTATTATCGTTTGAAATCTGACGGAAAATTTGTAAGTTTCATTTCCATTTTTATAGAATGTAGCCCAGTATAGAAACAAAGATGTAGTTCCACGTCAAAAAAATCAACTAATACTATTGTTAATAATCAAGATATCACAGAGGAACATAAAAAATCATACGATTTGCAGGAAATCAACGATGATATATAAAACCATATTCTCTGTGAATCACAAGTTTGTTAATAATGGTCCAAGATGTTGAATTTTTAGCAGTTTTAAGTTCTCAATTTTCCTCATACATTAGAAATGTATAATCACCTTTGTTGCCGTTTATATCATGAGAGTTTTTCAGCGCTGCCAAATAGGAATCACCAGCTTTGTCACCAGCAACTGTGCGAACAATCAGAATACTTATAACTAACACAGAATTTAATATGTACATTATCACAGAATAATTCAAAATTCCACTTCGTTTCAACATTGAGCACTCGTAGTTTCATCCGCAATGAATGAGGGCGTATAAGCTACTGAACATTGGTTCGCTTCCGACCGATAATTTGAAAGCGACTTCATTCTCATTTCGAATTCATCACAATTTAACCTGTAGGCATATCATTTAAATCACGCATTCCTGCACTAGATAACTCAACTCAATATTTTTTTGCAAGTGCTTTCATTCCAATTGTTTCACGTCTCTTATTGTTTGTATTGGATGTCGGTTCCAATGGTGGAGCCGACTGGTGGTTTCAAAACAGACAAGAAACAAAACAGTGACGGCCAAGTAAATTTTGAATTTAATCTTTTATTTTTAAAACAACTCAATGTTTCACTAAAGCTGTAATTTCACTAGTCAATGCCAATGTATAGAAGCTTAATATTGTTAAAAACTGCAGCGGTTTTTTTGTAGACTTCGGAAACTCTTACAAAGTATTTGAAATAAGCAATATCTCACAAAAGACACGAGAACCAATTGTCATCTATATATTTATGCAGTATAAACGTTGGACCAGAGCAGCAATGTAAGCAAGCATGTAATGAAAAATGGTCGAAAATGAGAACTCCAGCATGACAAATGCGACGCCTGGTACACAACTTATCGTTTGACCGTTACTGTATCAAAACAAACGGCTCAGAACCAAACAAGGGAGAGAAATTTTTCAACGAAAAGCGACAGCTTGGAATATTAAGCATAGCACCGAGTTGTGCGTGATCAAAATATTTATTTCAACAATGGGATAAAAGTGTATCGTATGAAAAGCTGTTCATTGATTCACTTACCGCGATATTTCCGGTTTAACCAAGAGGCAATGAATTTGGTGACTAGAACAACTATGGGTATATTTTGAAACTTTGGGAATGAAAATCACAGTCGAAGTGGAAATAAATACTACAAGTTAAACAGCCTAAGGCTTGCACGAAATGGTGACGTAGGACTAAGCAATATAGTTCAAGTAATTTTGAGGTACAAGATAACCAAAAGTCTATTTTTTTTACTTTATTACACTTCATTCACTTTTCATTAGATTCAACAATGCTAAACTTATTTGATACCACGTAAAAAGACCACAATATATTAATAGATTATCATTTACAACACATAACTAACGACCTTAACCCTCTATTGCCCAAGTTAATTTTTAGGAGGACTTCGGTGAAATCACTATAAATCTTTATGAACATCTTTTAAGTATTTCTTGTAGCTTTTTAGACCCGTCTAAAGGCGGCACTGGGCACTAGACGTTTAAAGGGTTATATACCTTTTCAGTTTTCAAAAATCGAAAATTTTTTGTTGCATTATTTTTAAGTACAACTTCTAGGGAACATTTTCACAAATTTTTATGGAGATCTGAGCAATAGGGGAAAGTTAGAACGATTTGAAGTGCGCTTCGTCACGGCTGCAGTAGCTATACTTCAAACTTTATACGCGTTTTTGTTGGAATGGTGTTGCTAAAAAATGACTGCCGTGTTTACGATTGCGGTAAAACTACTGAACCGATTTTCTTCATCTTTTTTAATGGTTCGTTATCAAATTTCCCGGTTGTTAACCCTCTAGTGCCCAAGTTAATTTCTAGACGGGCTTCGGTAAAATCACTATGAATCATTATAAACACTTTTTAAGTATTAGTTGAAGCTTTTTAGAGGTTCGACTGAAGCCCGCTGATACACGAAATTTAACTTTGCTGAAAAAAAATTTTCAATGCAATTTTTGGCGCTCAAAACATGTTTTTCCGGGAAAAAGTTCCCGTTTGCACTGAAAACAAAATATTTTTTTTTTTTTTATTCTCGCTTATTTTCCGTCGGTCTAGTTCCGCCACTGTTGTGGCCATACCAGGACCCTAACTCACGACCCGTTTATTAACGGACCGGCGCCAACGGCTTTACTTCCTCATGCGATGGAAGGCGTGATCCCAGAGATTTTTCGCCTCAGAAAATCTCCCGGTGTCGGCTAGGATTGAATCTAGACCAGTTGGGTTGGTTGTGAGTGGATCACGCCACCTCACAACCATCGACACCTATGTCGGCGGTGGGATTCGAACCCAGGCGTCGAGCGTGGTTGGCGGAAACGTTACCAACCACACTAGGCCCCCGCTCATGAAAACAAAATACTCATGAAAATGATCGTTCGGAATCCGGCACACTTCTAAACTAATGAAATAATATGAGTTTTTTATTTCTGCTAGGTCTCTATCGTAAACACCTCTGCAAAAAACGGCGTTTCGGGGTACCGACCATTACTCCACAAATAATTGGTATTTCTTATGTGTAAACGTGTTTTTTTAATGTGGATCAACAAAACTTTCAGAAGTTACTACTTTCATGTAATAAAAAAGGTGCTACACGTTCAAAAAAAATGCAAACTTTGCTCTTTTTCTCGAGCAAAAAGGTAAATAACCTCTTGACGGTTTAAACATTAATTTTGTTTCCAGCTTGACAAGTAAGTTTTGATAATTTTCATCATTATATGGGTCATTCCATGTCAAGTGTCCGAAGAAATGCATCGACCATTATTTTGAAAATGCTGTATCTCTGGAACGCTACATTTTGTTTTTTGCTGATAAGTGATTCCTATGTAAAATCGTCTGCTAAACACATTGGCGTGGTCAAAATCAAAATCGAAGGGGGGGGGTATTTTGAGGAAACCGCAAATTAAGTTTTGAATCGAAAAAAATCTAATGTTGGCAACACTGCAAAAAAAAACACACAATATATGTTTATTTTGCATCCAAAATGAAAGTTCATTGGAAATTCAGGGTAATAACTTTTTCGTAGTGATTTGCTATATTATTAAGCTTTGGCATTCGATCCTTAATCGAAAACTTATGACAATCGAATGTTTTTTGTTCCTTTTTCACGAATCAATGAAGATTGCCTATAATTTGGTAACAGAAATTTCAGAACAAATATACGAAAAATATTTATTGATTAGATTAAAAACAGAAAGTCCTATCCTTATTGACCAAAAGTCTATTTTTTTTACTTTATTACACTTCATTCACTTTTCATTAGATTCAACAATGCTAAACTTATTTGATACCACGTAAAAAGACCACAATATATTAATAGATTATCATTTACAACACATAACTAACGACCTTAACCCTCTATTGCCCAAGTTAATTTTTAGGAGGACTTCGGTGAAATCACTTTAAATCTTTATGAACATCTTTTAAGTATTTCTTGTAGCTTTTTAGACCCGTCTAAAGGCGGCACTGGGCACTAGACGTTTAAAGGGTTATATACCTTTTCAGTTTTCAAAAATCGAAAATTTTTTGTTGCATTATTTTTAAGTACAACTTCTAGGGAACATTTTCACAAATTTTTATGGAGATCTGAGCAATAGGGGAAAGTTAGAACGATTTGAAGTGCGCTTCGTCACGGCTGCATTAGCTATACTTCAAACTTTATACGCGTTTTTGTTGGAATGGTGTTGCTAAAAAATGACTGCCGTGTTTACGATTGCGGTAAAACTACTGAACCGATTTTCTTCATCTTTTTTAATGGTTCGTTATCAAATTTCCCGGTTGTTAACCCTCTAGTGCCCAAGTTAATTTCTAGACGGGCTTCGGTAAAATCACTATGAATCATTATAAACACTTTTTAAGTATTAGTTGAAGCTTTTTAGAGGTTCGACTGAAGCCCGCTGATACACGAAATTTAACTTTGCTGAAAAAAAATTTTCAATGCAATTTTTGGCGCTCAAAACATGTTTTTCCGGGAAAAAGTTCCCGTTTGCACTGAAAACAAAATATTTTTTTTTTTTTTATTCTCGCTTATTTTCCGTCGGTCTAGTTCCGCCACTGTTCTGGCCATACCAGGACCCTAACTCACGACCCGTTTATTAACGGACCGGCGCCAACGGCTTTACTTCCTCATGCGATGGAAGGCGTGATCCCAGAGATTTTTCGCCTCAGAAAATCTCCCGGTGTCGGCTAGGATTGAATCTAGACCAGTTGGGTTGGTTGTGAGTGGATCACGCCACCTCACAACCATCGACACCTATGTCGGCGGTGGGATTCGAACCCAGGCGTCGAGCGTGGTTGGCGGAAACGTTACCAACCACACTAGGCCCCCGCTCATGAAAACAAAATACTCATGAAAATGATCGTTCAGAATCCGGCACACTTCTAAACTAATGAAATAATATGAGTTTTTTATTTCTGCTAGGTCTCTATCGTAAACACCTCTGCAAAAAACGGCGTTTCGGGGTACCGACCATTACTCCACAAATAATTGGTATTTCTTATGTGTAAACGTGTTTTTTTAATGTGGATCAACAAAACTTTCAGAAGTTACTACTTTCATGTAATAAAAAAGGTGCTACACGTTCAAAAAAAATGCAAACTTTGCTCTTTTTCTCGAGCAAAAAGGTAAATAACCTCTTGACGGTTTAAACATTAATTTTGTTTCCAGCTTGACAAGTAAGTTTTGATAATTTTCATCATTATATGGGTCATTCCTTGTCAAGTGTCCGAAGAAATGCATCGACCATTATTTTGAAAATGCTGTATCTCTGGAACGCTACATTTTGTTTTTTGCTGATAAGTGATTCCTATGTAAAATCGTCTGCTAAACACATTGGCGTGGTCAAAATCAAAATCGAAGGGGGGGGGGGGTATTTTGAGGAAACCGCAAATTAAGTTTTGAATCGAAAAAAATCTAATGTTGGCAACACTGCAAAAAAAAATTTGATCACGTAGTTCGATTCCACATCTAAAACCCTTCAAAATGATATGTCAATAACACCTGTAGCTCATCAGGGTCCTGAGATATTCACAAAATAAAAAAGGTGTTTTGCTAAATTCGCAAAAAGTGGAAGCAGTCCCATTGGCCGAGGGGTCCACCAATCGGTACAACACTTTGTACTTATAAGTTCCAGCTCGAAATACATCGACTCACAAATTTTGGTCGAAATCGGAGATGGTCGATGCATTTCCTCGGACACTTGACATGGAATGACCCATATATCATTATCAAAGCAGAATATAACTTGTATTTAAACTTTAAACTATCTTGCTGACTATAAATTGAGCTAATCGTTGTAATTGAGGATTACAAACGTTTTTTTTTTGCTGAATTTGTTGATATTTTTTTTTTTTATTCTCGCTTACTTTCCGTCGGTCTAGTTCCGCCACTGTTGTGGCCAATCACCGACGCCCAGGGAGACGACTTTACACCCAGGACCCTAACTCACGACCCGTTTATTAACGGACCGGCGCCAACGGCTTTACTTCCTCATGCGATGGAAGGCGTGATCCCAGAGATTTTTCGCCTCAGAAAATCTCCCGGTGTCGGCTAGAATTGAATCTAGACCAGTTGGGTTGGTTGTGAGTGGATCACGCCACCTCACAACCATCGACACCTATGTCGGTGGTGGGATTCGAGCCCAGGCGTCGAGCGTGGTTGGCGGAGACGTTACCAACCACACTAGGCCCCCGCTTGTTGATAATTTGGTTATATATATATTTTAATGTTTTCATATCAGCAAGCATGTGTAGTGTAGTTCATTCGTACTAAACCAGGGAGAACGCTATGAAATCATTTGAAAAACAACTATGTTACTTCGCAAAGCCGCGTAAAACGTGTTACTTCGGGAAACCGTGTAAAACCGAAATGATTTACGTGATAAATTCGAGAGTAAGAAAGACGAAACGTGAAAATACGAACCGTGATTCAATTGATACGTCACTGTATTTTGAACCAACATAATTGTTATTTTAAAATAATGATAAAAAATTGAAAAACTAAATGATTAAACCTTTGCATTTTCATTAATTTGTGGTAAATACACTGAAGTTTGATGTTGAATGTATTATTCCATATTCACACAATTTATTCAATCAAAATTTACCAAATGATAAGCATGCAAACAAAAAATCGAAAATAAGAAACCATGGTTCTACCGTGTAAGTCCTAAATCAAGATCATGGAAATTCAGGATGAACGAGCACTAGTACCACAATAACGTTCAAAACCTATCTCTCAGATGGTCTCGAGGTACGATGCTGGCCTCAGAATCCAGTCGTCGTAGGTTCGAGTTTCGGATCGGGAAAGACTGTTAGTGTCAGTAGGATCGTAGCGCTAGCCCCGCAATTGTCCTGTACACTAAACACTCGGCTGCGAAGTCTGTGTATAAAAAAAAAGAAAATCAAGTTCCAAATCGGAATGTAGCATCTAGGCTTTGCTTTTTTTAATGTTCAAAACTATGATTACTCGTTACGAGTTAATAGTAACGATCAATCATACTTACGATAATGATAATTATGGTAAAGTCTTGCTCCTACATTTCGTATCGGAACCCGACCTTCGGTTTATTATACACAGACTTCGCAGCCAATTGTTACTGTACAGGACAGTTGCGAGGCTACGATCATACTGACATTAAACAGTCACTCCCGAAACGGGATTCGAACATATGACGACTGGCTTGTTAGGCCAGCATTGTACCTTGAGATTATTCAGGAGAAATTATGGTCATTATCATGGTTATAATTATAAATATGTATTCCGAAGGAATATAGATAATAATTTGCTTATCTGTTAGCAAATCCGATGCACGATACCTGGGCTGGCCCTATCTCCCATTTTATTCCGTCGTGTATTGCTGGGGATCATGGGAATGCTCGTAAATGGAAATAATAGTTAAGTATGCCGTGGCTGCTAAAATAAAGTAAATAACATGCGCATTGGGATAAATTATAAAGCTGTTAAATAAAAATGAATGAATGAATAAACAAAGCAATATAAACCGTTTTGTGTTTTTTTTTTACACCCGTAAGCGTTTAGTGTTACTTACTCGGGTATCCACCGAAACAAAATGCATCTAATTTCTTTAATTCTCCATCGATTTTAAATCTTGACCCGTCAAGATTGGAAAATTTCTCTATTTTTAGCATAGAGGACCTAAAGAGCCGTTAGTTCCATACGCTTCCCGTAAATACGAATCTTCGGGATCTTATTCTAGATCGGGAATCTGCTCCGGTATGGCCATTTCGGGGACAATTTATCTTATGGACTGAAATGAATGAAAACCGACTCTTTTCATGAATTTGAATACCAATGTAGTTCGCTTTTATTGACAACTTGCTAAAAATAGACAATATCCGGGTACTCTGCCGAGCATTTAAGGGGTAAAAAACCTCAGAGCCTCTTCTTTCGACCCCCCCAAACTTAACTTTAACCCTCTAAGACCGTTCCAAATTTGACTTTAACCATTTGAGACCGAGAGATTTTTTGTACAATTTATATTTTAAAGCTATTATTAAGCTTTCTGGTGACCCAGTGATAAAAACCCAAAATTAATCCACCTAGCGGTGACACCCAGTCTTTTTCTTTAGAACTTATTATTTGTTTGAGAAGATTTGCATGAAACCTTCAAATAATAGAAAAAATACAGCTTAATAATTTCTGCAGGAACTATTTTTCACTCTAGATAACGAATTTCTGGTAGCCAAAAGCATTACTATACCGAAAGTTTTGGAAGTAACATGAAATAAATATGTTTTAAATATATGATGCGATTTTTTTTTTTGTTCCTGGTATAATCGAAACGTCACTATACTCTCATATAGGTCAGATTATATATCATTCATTTTAGATTCAACTTTTTATAGTAGGAAACAGCCTAAACAGACCAAATGATACCCAGAGGCAAAAAATCAACTTTAGACGCCATTTTAAATAGTAGCTTCACACACACACACACACACACGCAATTTTCACGAAAAAGGCAAACATGTGAAATACCCAAAACAAGAAACATATGTTGCCTTTCTCCTAGAAAGGTATACCCGAAAAAAAATAACATTAAAAAACCTTAAAAGTTGCTGTAATTGTACATAGTTATACCGTAATTTAACTATGTTTTTCATTGTAAATACATTAATTTTACATTAAACATCAATGTCCTGAACAAGGATGTTCAATGTAAAATTAATGTATTTACAATGAAAAACATAGTTTAATTACGGTATAACTATGTACACTTATAGCAATTTTTAAGGTTTTTTCAATGTTATTTTTTTCGCGTATACCTTTCTAGAAGAAAGGCAACATATTTTACATGATGCAACTACTTTATTCTTTATTCAGCAACATATACTGCCTATAATCGCATATCAGTCCCATGTGGAAAATCATCGAGTTGAAAAAACAGCGCTTGAAGATATTTTTCTTATTTTGGGTATTTCACCTGTTTGCCTTTTTCGTGAAAATTACAATTAAGAATAAGAAAGAGACTAATATGCGATTATTTAGACCATCGAGTAGCAAAACAATCACGTAGCAGTCTCACCTTCAACCGATCGGTGTCGGAGTAGTTATATTTTTCTTTAGTATTTTGAATATGGGCAGACGTTTATGGTCGCAGACGGCTTCTAAATATGCTGCATGGAAAATGATGGAGACGTCCACCCATTACTTACCCCGACTTTAAGGTCATCGTTGAAAAAGCAAAACTTAAGGTTGAAGTCTTGCATATGCTACTAAATAATTTCCTTTCTAACGTCTCCAGTACATAGGCGTAGCCAAAGGGAGGCAGGGGAGGGGCGTTGTCCCCCCCTAAATGTTGACACTGGTGCAGAATTTTGTTTTCAATAATTCTAATAGCACAAAACGACATCTTTAGCCCATAGAAGCATCTGTGTAAAGTAACAGCCAGATCAAAAATAATTGGTTGAAATTCTTGCGCCATGTTGCGTGGAATTGCACAGGTTTTTCAGTTGATCCACCAAGGATATTGTAGCGGCAGAAGTACCGGGCAAATCCGCCTGCATCAACTAGCTTGGAGTATTGGAACCGAACTGTGAAAATTCCTTACCTTGATTCTCTTGTAACCTCACAGGAAACACGGTTCGATGAAGATAGTGCACCTGCCTACGCGTTGTCCTTGCTCAATCCCGCTAACGTAATACGCATGTCGTTGGAAGAGTAATTTTTTATGAAGTTGACAATTTTAATGGAGAGGTGGAAGTTTTGTATTAAAATTGCAGCAGTATGAGAGCAAATCGTAAGAACTTGGAAGAGTTGGATCTTATAGACCTGCTAGCTAAAGCCCGTTCTTTCTTCCCTGCGACTGAGAAAGCAGTTAAAATTGCACTTGCTCTACCATGGAAACATGCACGATTGAACGCTCGTTTAGCACATTACGTCGGGTGAAAACCTGGCTGAGGTCAACAATATTTGAACAGCGGTTGAGTGCTCTCTACTTGCTAAGTGTTCATCGGCAGATGGTCAACAACAATCGTGAAAAGACAAATGAACCTCTTCCGGAACGTTTGATGCCCAAAGATTTTATTGAGAATATTGACTGTGTCTTCAATCTTCACGTCCTTGGGAAGCTTTGACAGGATGTAGTTGAGATAGCGGCTGTGCGAATGGGTGTCCAGATTCCGGAGAAGTAAACGTACCTTCGCCGCATCACTCAGCTGGCCTGCATCGTTCTCGAAAAGGTCCTGGTAGCGGTTAAACAACAACTTCCGAACGTAACTCCGTTTTCTTCGTCGAAGACAAACTCGATGATGTTCGAAGAGAGGGACTCCAAAATCTGTTCAGGGGTTTGATACTGACGCTGCTGCTGCTGGACCGCTATCCGCTGTAAAATTTGGGCCATCTTGTGAATCATATCTTGAATTCCCGGTTGCGGCTTGGACAAAGAATAATCAAATTTTCACTCTGATGTCAAGGACAACTTTTCACTGGTTGCCTTGATGTAACAACCACTAAAGACTAGTATTTATTTCTATTTTTCAAAACACACTAAAGTCGCTTTTTCACGGGGGATACGTGCCGCGTAAAAAAACCGCGTAAATTCCGGAATCCACGTCAAAAAAGCCGCGTAAAAACAACCGCATAGAAGCGACCCTAGTGTACCACTTTTTTACTTCTAAAATTTTGAAGAGCTTGCCCCCCTATTTGAAATTCTGGCTACGCCCATGCTCCAGTATTTCGCAATACGTGCTGAATAAAATTATTCCGCATTAGCCCGTGCATTTAGCATATTGGAAAAGTGGTATGAGAAAGGGAAGTTTCCAATTTCATAACAACAGCGATTAGACGGAAGACGACGACGATGAAAAAAAGTACAAGCTATTTTCAGCTAAGCAAGTAAAAACGATTTCATCTGAGTTCTGACAATTTCAACTTGAAAAATCATTTGAAGTCAGCAGATCATCCACAAAAAATGAACCCCTTACAAAAAGCAACATTGCTCAAGGCTATTATCCCTCAGATTGACGAAACCAATAACCTTTCGGGAACGAAGTTTCTGAAAAAATTGCAGTTTCAGTGTCTACCTTAAATTAACTTTTGTGTGGAATTTATTTGAAACAACTTGCATTTATTAGTTATTTGATGATTTTTTAACAGTAAAAAGTTTGGAAAACAACACAAAATATTTGTTATATGGATTTAAGAAAAAAAATATGGCCATACTCAGTAAAAACATTTGGTGGGACTGATATGAGATTATTTTTAAGATGCATCGTTCGTTTGCAGGTACTTTTGCCACCGATAGCACCAGCTTTCTCGTCTAGTTTGTGTGCTCAATGAGTAGTGCTTGGCGTTTGCGAAACCGCACACAAAACGCAATGAATAAATGCTGCGAATGTAAAGACGACATCAACGACCTTGAGCCCCTGCGCTGCGGTTTCTTTGCAGCTTACTTGCATATCAGCAAATATTTTATAATACCAATATAGTTCACTTCCAAATTTCCCATATATTTTCGAGAAGACGGATAGGGAACATCCCATCTTGTGGTGAAAATGGTAACTAAACTCATTGCACAGTGGTACAGTAACACAATTTAGGCGGACATGAGGTTTTCGATGTGATTTTGTGGTTTTGAAGCAATAGTTTCTTCTAAGAAGTTGTTGCTTATACTTAGTCCTTTATTAATGTGCAAATTAAAATTAGGGTGGCCCTAAAATCAACGAAACAAAATAATTTAACATTTTTATTTGCAGAAATATTGTATACATTCTTCGGCAAAGTTGTAAGTCAACTTATTATAAGCAACTTCGTTATTTTTTGTAGCTATTAAATGTACCAATTTAGAGCAATTTGACGTAACTGACCTAGGGTTCCAAAAAAAACAGATTTTTTGCTTTATTTTTTTCAGTTCAAATGTAATAACAAAGTTTTCTTCGGTTAACCTTAAGAACACAAAAATACGCAACTTTTGACGCAAAAACATTGTCGATATGTTGTATAGGTAAGGAGTTTTTATTTTTCAATAAAATGTTTAATAAAAACATATTTTTAGGCTCTTTATTTATATTGGTATTATAAGATGTTTGCTGATATCAAATATCTTATAATACCAATATAGTTCACTTACGTGAAATCATGAAGACACATTGAAAATGACAGAAGCGCTAGTCACCTTTTCGACCGCTAGGAGCGCCACTTCTGATTTTGTTCTACAGGACATTCAAAAAAGAATCACTTTTGACAATAATATTACCAAAATGGGTACACTGAAAAAAATGCACATATTATTGTAAATTTTATAATGAGAATGAAGTTCGCTTATTAATGAGGCAGTACATGAGTGACGTTTCACGGTTGGTACCAGTGATGCCACATATACAGATTTAGCTGCGTTTACACAGATTTTTTGCGTATTTTTCATACAGATATCTGCATATACAGATTACAGATTTTCTGGAAATGATACAGATTTATACAGATTTTTTTGGTTTCCATAGGATCGTAAATTAAACTTCTTTATATAGTTGAAAAATATAAATTAACTCAAATGCGGTGGAACGTATCGGAGGTTTCATTACATTCATATGCTACGCATAAACGTGTGCATGAATGAATTCGCGGAAAAAATGTTAAACAAGCTATATTGCATTTTTTTTCGAGAAGGATATGTCCAGTACATATGTAGATTTTATTTTACAGATTTTTTCAAATTTTGCCAACGTGATGAGATTTTTAGAGCTCCAAAATACAGATGAAAATTTGGCATCACTGGTTGGTACGTTTGTTGTTGTTATTGCTTTTGCAACCTCAAATCCAAAAGCATGCAGAAATATTGTTCGCATAACGAACTCAAAGTTCTTTATTAAGGTTAACCCGTAAAGACCCGGGACGGAACTTTTTTTTAGAAAATGGTCGTTCTCAGCGATGCTGCGGCCGATTTGAGTAAACTCGGAATATTATTCAAGGGGAATAGTTGCTCTAAGTTTTAGTAAGGGTGCCACCCCTCTGAACCCCTCCCAGTTTATGTGAGACCCAAATATGTCTGTGCCTTTTTTTATTTTTTCCTACTGATTGAACAAACGCATGGATTTATCATACGTATCAAATGTCCTTTGCATCAAATCATGTCGAGTAGATGAAATACGATTAACAAAAGTAAATTTTGAAGTTACCAAATAATTTCAGTGCAAAATCACATAACTACGTATTTTCATAGAAAGTCAAAAAAGATGTTCTACTGAGGGAGATTGTAGCTGTGTCCTTCAAGTTTTCTACTCTACATTTTTAGAATTAGGTCTTCTAAGTCCAAATATGTTAAAAGATTCATTCTAGCATATACAGATTTTGAGAAAAACAAGTTTGAATTCACTAAAGTACGAATTTTCATGGAAATTCGATTTTCTCAGTCTCTCACAGTAGGTTTCTATTTTGTTTTTCCATTTTTCAACTTTACATTTTTAGAAAAAGGTCTCCTGAATTCGAATATGGCGAAAGATTTATTCTAGCATGAACAGATTTTGAGAAAAACAAGTTTGAATTCACTAAAGTACGAATTTTCATGGAAATTCGATTTTCTCAGTCTCTCACAGTAGGTTTCTATTTTGTTTTTCCATTTTTCAACTTTACATTTTTAGAAAAAGGTCTCCTGAATTCAAATATGGCGAAAGATTTATTCTAGCATGAACAGATTTTGAGAAAAACAAGTTTGAATTCACCAAAGTACGAATTTTCATGGAAATTTGATTTTCTCAGTCTCTCACAGTAGATTTTTGTTTTATTTTTCCATTTTTTAACTTTGCATTTTTATAAAAGGTCTCCTGAATCCAAATATGGCGAAAGATTTATTCTAGCATGAACTGATTTTGAGAAAAACGAGTTAACTAAGGTACTAAGGTACTGACTAAGGTACACTAAGGTACACACTAACACAAACGTTTTGCGGTGCCAGTGCTCACATCGACTTTTTTTATCTTCGTTGGTTTGGTTAGTTATTCGTAGTTCCGACCGTAGTCTCCGTATAAATTGTCCAAGAAAACAAAAAAAAAACTCTATCGTCCGCTTTATTTACTCTAAAGACTAATCACAAGCCACGTGACTCTTTTTATTGTTTTAAAACTTGAAAGGCTTTAATTTTTTTTTTCAGTTCGTATATTTCTAAACCAACCCGAGATTCCGTATGGTTTATAAATATACGAATTCTGCTCTATGCTATGAACCAAAACTTTGATACCGAGTTGCTGGTATCTAGTTAGATACAGATATAATTACTTGTCTAAGACGTACATACTTTGATAGTTTTAACCATGTTTCACTCAAAAGCTGTTCATGCTAGAATAAATCTTTCGCCATATTTGAATTCAGGAGACCTTTTTCTAAAAATGTAAAGTTGAAAAATGGAAAAACAAAATAGAAACCTACTGTGAGAGACTGAGAAAATCGAATTTCCATGAAAATTCGTACTTTAGTGAATTCAAACTTGTTTTTCTCAAAATCTGTACATGCTAGAATAAATCTTTTGCCATATTTGAATTCAGGAGACCTTTTTCTAAAAATGTCAAGTTGAAAAATGGAAAAACAAAATAGAAACCTACTGTGAGAGACTGAGAAAATCGAATTTCCATGAAAATTCGTACTTTAGTGAATTCAAACTTGTTTTTCTCAAAATCTGTTCATGCTAGAATAAATCTTTCGCCTTATTTGAATTCAGGAGACCTTTTTCTAGAAATGCAAAGTTGAAAAATGGAAAAACAAAATAGAAACCTACTGTGAGAGACTGAGAAAATCGAATTTCCATGAAAACTCGTACTTTAGTGAATTCAAACTTGTTTTTCTCAAAATCTGTTCATGCTAGAATAAATCTTTCGCCATATTTGAATTCAGAAGACCTTTTTCTAAAAATGTAAAGTTGAAAAATGGAAAAACAAAATAGAAACCTACTGTGAGAGACTGAGAAAATCGAATTTCCATGAAAATTCGTACTTTAGTGAATTCAAACTTGTTTTTCTCAAAATCTGTTCATGCTAGAATAAATCTTTCGCCATATTTGAATTCAGGAGACCTTTTTCTAAAAATGCAAAGTTGAAAAATGGAAAAACAAAATAGAAACCTACTGTGAGAGACTGAGAAAATCGAATTTCCATGAAAATTCGTACTTTAGTGAATTCAAACTTGTTTTTCTCAAAATCTGTATATGCTAGAATGAATCTTTTAACATATTTGGACTTAGAAGACCTAATTCGTAAAATGTAGAGTAGAAAACTTGAAGGACACAGCTACAATCTCCCTCAGTAGAACATCTTTTTTGACTTTCTATGAAAATACGTAGTTATGTGATTTTGCACTGAAATAATTTGGTAACTTCAAAATTTACTTTTGTTAATCGTATTTCATCTACTCGACATGATTTGATGCAAAGGACATTTGATACGTATGATAAATCCATGCGTTTGTTCAATCAGTAGGAAAAAATAAAAAAAGGCACAGACATATTTGGGTCTCACATAAACTGGGAGGGGTTCAGAGGGGTGGCACCCTTACTAAAACTTAGAGCAACTATTCCCCTTGAATAATATTCCGAGTTTACTCAAATCGGCCGCAGCATCGCTGAGAACGACCATTTTCTAAAAAAAGTTCCGTCCCGGGTCTTTACGGGTTAAGAAAGTTCTAGTAATTTATTTCAAAACATTAGGTTTAGAAGTTTTTTTCGTTACGAGTGTTCTGAGTATTTGACATTTAATATTTAACCAAGCCCAAACTAGCCGTGTATTTTATACCAATTGGTACAGAGCGGAAGATTGTGGGCTCGAATCTCAGTATAACCAGGTCACAACAATGCACAGTGGTACAGTAAGGCAATTTAGGCGGACATGAGGTTTTCGATGCGATTTTTTGGTTTTAAAGTCATAGTTTTTTCTAAAAAGTTGTTTCTTATAGCTAGTCCTTTATTTATGTGCAAATTAAAATTAGGGTGGTTCTAAAATCGGCGAAATAAAAAAAATAACTTTTTTATTCGCAGAAGTAATTGTATACATTCTTCGGCACAGTTAACTTATTTTAAGCAACAAAAAACCCTTTTGTAACTATCAAATTGACCGACATAGAGCAGTTTTACGTGAGTAGCTTGGAGTGGGTTTCGAAAAAAAACAGTTTTTGGCTCTATTTTTTTCAGTTCAAATTTAATAACAGAGTATTCTTCGGATGACCTCAAGAGCTTAAACATATGTTTTTATTGAACAATTTATTGAAAAATAAAAACTCTTTACCTATACAACATATCGACAATGTTTTTCCGTCAATAGTTGCGTATTTTTGTGGTCTTAAGGTAAGGAAAGATGCGTTTGCTTGCGGGAAGATTTTGCTCATTTGTTCTTCCTGTAGAGATGAGCTTAAAGGTCGCAGTATAGGCTCATATATTTCGGAAATCAAACAACCGTAACTACCCGATGTACCAAATCTAAACACACAATTTCAACAGTTGTGCGGCGTTGTCGAAGCGTTGAGTAGAAAGATAGATGATTTCGCACCCAAACCGAAACTGCCACCCGCTACCCCTTCCCTATGTGATACTTCAGTTTGGCCTAGACGCAGTGCGAAGCGCCGGCGTGATGAGCACCAGCCATTCATTCATGCTACTGCAGAATCTGGAACAAAAGAAATAAATCTAAGCGACCATTCTGTTTCATGACTTTTTCCTGCTGTCGCACCGAATAGATTTTGGCTATACATACCTGGATTGAACCCGCTAACAACGAATAGTGACATACAAAAAATTGTGTCACGGTGCCTTGACTTAATCGATTCTGCTGAAATCATTCGGCTTGTTCCGAAAGATAAAGACGTAACCAGCCTATCACAGACTAACAGACATAACACGTCGAACAAATTTTCAATAAAATCATCGTTTGGATGATTCCAGTACTTTACGTTAGTAACACTAGCACCATCTGCTGTCGTGTTCGCGCTGCGTCATGTATTTCATCAGCGCCAGCGTTACTGCATGTGTCAAATGGGGAACTACAAAATATGTATGAGATTGCATGACAGCGCCCCAGACGACGTTTTCGCGCGATGACTGTTATTCGATTGAAAATTTGAAATGAACGTTTTTGTGGCGATGGAGCTAGATTCCAGTGTTACGTCTGTTAGTCTGTGAGCCTATCTTTCGTATCGTATAAAGTTGGTATGAATTTGAAAACTCGTGCACTAGACCCTTCTTCTTCCTCGCCGGCGTTTCATGTGGCTAGTATGGGTAGTAGTACCCACTCGGAAAATATCCATGTGGGTACATACCCACACGGAACTATCGGACCAAACCAAAAAAAAAAAGTAATGTGGCGAGCGACAGATTTTACGATGGATATCGTTGAGCGAGAGGTTATAAATCTACAGAATGATGTACAGTTGTAAAGTTTATAAGGGAGAAGGATTATTTTTTCAATTGTTTCATTTACGATTGAGAATTTCATTTACGATAGAGTTCGAAATTTCATTTACGATAGAGTTCTAATGTTTTGTTTTCTCGTGAAAAATTCCCATGCCAAATTTTAGCTCAATCGGACTTTGGAAAGTAGAGCCTCGAAGCGGTCAAAGTTACAGTTTTTTGATCGATGGAAGAAATGTTCGAGCTGGGAGTGTCTTTTGTGTGTTCTTGTGTAGCTCGAGTCACCCAACGCAAAAGTTTCCATGTCCCTTAAATTTAAT
Source organism: Wyeomyia smithii (assembly GCF_029784165.1). Lineage (NCBI taxonomy): Eukaryota > Metazoa > Arthropoda > Insecta > Diptera > Culicidae > Wyeomyia > Wyeomyia smithii. The sequence goes on from NC_073694.1 coordinate 126,637,705, forward strand.
TTTTTTAAACAAATTTTTATGAAATAATATCAGACCTCGATATTTCATGCATTTCTAAGAGATTTGCTATAAAAAAAACCGATTTCGGAAACTTCAAGAACTACTCTTGTGCATTTTTAGGTTGGTCAAAAATGTAATACTTTCACAACTGTAAGTGAAACCTCATCAGAAGTCCGATTAAGCTCAAATTTTGGATAGAGACATTTTTCGAGAAGACAAAATTGTTGAGCGCTTACGTTTGCATTAAAAAAAAATGCTCAAAAATGCCGTTTTCCCATGGGTTTATCTTTATACGCACTGACGAAACTACCCATGCAGAATCAATCATATTAACCCATGAGTCAGCAGGAAAAAAAGGCTCGAACTCTAACCGTAATGGAGAAAACAGTGAACAAAACAATATCGCACGTTTAACCTTGGGGCTAATAGCGGTCTCGATAAACTAGATAAGTTGAGAGAATTCGTTATCGATATTGTTTTTGGCACATTTTGTATGTGTAGGATAAGTACAACGATACACCGTGCCCCAGTGCTTAGTCGAGCAAATTTCCAGCTCGAAAAGATCCTCGACTCGATCGGGAATCGAACCCGATATCACAACCGTGTGGGAGAGCTAGCCGACCGACATCGCTAACCACAGAGCCACGGGGACCACAAACAGTGAAGCTACTCCGTTTAAAATGTGCGCGATCAAAGAACGTTACGAAAACGGACATCGTACGGAAAAGGACGCCGGTTAGGCTTGTTCCGGTATCTACAACATCTTGGCACTGTTGGACTACAATCTAAGCATCGAAAGAAAGCCCGGTTCCGTACGGTCGACGACCCTGAGCGACAAGAAGCTCCAAAGAATGCTGAAGAGAAAGACCGAGAGAAAAGTGGCTACATCGCTGCGTACGCTTGATCGGGAGGTCGGTGCAACCGGCCGAACAATGGAAAAGTACCTGGTGAACATATGGACATCAAAAAGCGGCAGTCCCGTCCATTGGTCTCGGAGCTGCAGGCAATAATACAGTGTCAGCGGCTGAATAAGATGGTCGAGTCGATTTCTCCGGCGAATCGCGACGTGATGGTGGTGGTCGACGCCAAGACCTATCTCACCCTGGATAGCAACGACTGGCAGGGCACTCCGCATTTTACTTCCCCCCGAAGGAAGTGAGCTCTGAGGTGAAATTCATTTCACACACCAAGTTTGTGGCTGACAATCAGCGAGAAGCTCCGTACTGGCCGTGAACGGGGAAGCTTATAGTACGAAGTGCCTGCCGGAAATTGCGAAGACGGCGAAGACGAGGTGCTCTGGCCGGATCTGGAGGTGACTACTCGATGTAATCGTTGGAGGAGATGAAGCGGCTAAAAATCAATGCGGTACCCAGGTCGGCCAACTCACCTAACGTTCCCCAGCTGCGTCCAATCCAGAATCAAACCAGAAGCCTAAGACTTACTACAACAATTTTGACGCGAAAATTGAGGAGGAATTGATAAATAAAACGAAGAAAGAACCAAAAAAACATGCCTACACGCATGTTTTCGTCCACAATGGCGAATGTTCTGGTAAACTTCCGGAAAGCCGCTCGCAAGGGCATGAAATTGCTTTTGCTAGTGAGTCTATATAATTACCTTCCATGGGAATTTCATTAAAATCAATTATCTGTCTTGGTTTTTCTATCACCATCCGAAAAAAGTTCGTTTTTTAATGCAAACATTACTACTGAACGAAATCTGAAAATCTATTTCCATTTGCACCCTATTGTTGATGCAGTGTAGATTTTTCGCAAAATTATGTTCAGGTATCAGCAGGCCGCACCCCCCCTCGGCTACGCCTTTGTCACCCATGAACCTTCCCTTTAACTACCCATTCGGGAAAATAATGCGACGCCGGCCCTGCTGGCCGACTGGCTTGCTGTTCCGTGAATTTGTTGACCGTTTAAAAAACGTAGACAGACAATCCCGAACGCAGGAGTTACTAACTTGAATATATTGCGTTCTTCTGTGGACGGTGGAAACCTTCGGGTTTCCCCTAAAGGCGAGTATCTGTTTAATAATTCTATTCCTCTCCCGCTGAATAATCCTGTGTTGCAGAGTACTGACAACGACAATGGTAGTGCTGTTTGGCTGTATTATCAAAATACGCGGGGATTAAGAACGAAAATCAACTAGCTCTTTTTGACGACCCGTGATTGTAGTTTTGATATTATTATACTAACAGAGACTGGCTTAGACGACCGAATCAACTCACTGCAACTATTTGGGACTTCATTCAACGTATATCGTTGTGATCGCAGTGTGCGCATGCGCAATAGCAACTGTAGGATTACGGGCTGCTATCCATCCAGATGGCTTCGATGGCGATGCGGCAGTCCAGTCCTACGTCGACCGATACATAAGCGGAGGAAGTTGGAAAGCTCTCTGGGCCAATTTACCAGTACACTCTATTTTCTGGGTCCGTGTATCACTATGAAAATTTAGTGTAACCGAAATAAAACGCGGCGGATATATTCAAACAGATTTTAAATAATTAAACATTTATTCTTATACATATTACTTATATTAAAATGACTAATGAACAAATAATCTTAAAAGTGACGCGTTAGTCAGCGTCTCTTCTTGGCGACAATCTGCATTACCACTGACTAGATTTGATTGTGCTCTGGCCTTTTAACTCCAATCTCCAAACTTGTGAAGTTGACCGGCTCCCTTGGCAGTGATAGGATGATAGTGCCACTCACGCTCTTATCGTGGCCGCCTGCTATCTGTCGGATATAAATGATGATGACAATAGACCAGCACGTAAGCGGCCAGTAAGTGCCGAGTTCCCGCCAGCCTTCTCGCCCGTCGCTTTCAGCCAGCCACTCGCTAGGAGAGAATACCATTGCTCCAGCTTGAAGTTGCGCAGAGGATCAAGCTGCGATCCAGGGTTGTATGCTCGGGTGGTTTGTGATGCTCTCGTAAAGCAACAAATCCAGTTTTGGTGGTGTTCTGATTGCTATGGCGCAGTGTCATCATAGCTCACTCATCGAAACTGTGAATGGAGATCGTTTGGAGCAAGTTTGTGTCCGTGCAACGGTTAGAGGAACCAAACCGCTGCTGTGTGGTGTATATATTCCGCCAGATAGGAGTCAGGATGTCGACGTCATTGAAGTATTGTATTGGTGAGTTGTCCGGTAAAAGCACTGTGAATGACATTGTGTTGGTCTGTGGCGACTACAACGAGCCACGTATCATGTAGTTGCTCGATTCTCTCTCAGCATCCGATCAACTACCTGCTGCTAATGCGACTCTGATAGATGGAATGGATTTTTTGAATCTACGGCAGCAAAATCTTCAGCGGAATCATAACGATCGCACGCGGGATTTAGTTTTCTGTTCCTCTGAACTCCAATTACCTGTTGATAGCTGTATCACACCTGTCGACCGCCACCATCCGCCCCTGACAATCACGCTACCTAATTCCTGCTCTAATAGCACTGCCCCAGTAAAAGTGCAGATAATGTAAGACGATCATTAAATTATCGTAAAATCGATTTCGTGGCACTTATCGCTTTTTTGTCGGGTTTCGATTGGACTTGTATATTAGAGATGGTCGGGTATGGGAAATTTGTTACCCGTACCCAACCCGTACCCGACTTATCGAGAATTTTCAAACCCGTACCCGACCCGAACTCGAAAAATATTTTTTTGCGTTACCCGAAACCCGACCCGAACTCGTCGGGTACGGGTCGGGTACGGGTATCGGGTATTGTATATATCGTCAGTTGAATTCAATACTGGCACAACTCAAAATTCATAGTTTCGAGAAAAACGCGTTTGAAAATTTGCGCCGAAAATTTCTTTTTTCACTTTCGTGAAAAATTCCAATTTTAAGATTTTCTATTTTAATTGAATTTGTTCGGGTCTATCATGTGCATGTAATAAGCAAGTGATAAGAGTTGGAACCTCATTTTCCGTCTTTTTAGGGATATTTTTGCTTTGTGCAATAAAGGCACATCTACTTATATTTCTAGAAATATTGTGAATTTTGAAACGGGTCTTTGTGAGATGAAACTTTACAGTATTTGGCATCGTTTGCCATCAATAACTCAAAACTGCAAAATTTTGAGTTGTGCCAGTATTGAATTCAACTGACGATATGTTTGCACTGATGTCGACGTTATGACTGCACGATTTTGCGACATCATAGTTCAGAGGTTGAACGCAAATATACCGTTAGTGAAGCGCCCAAATAGTCCTGCTTGGTGCACGCGCCGGTTGCGCAATCTGAAACGATCTTGGAATAATGCTCAGCGAATTTATCGTCGTTTGAAAAAGTAATTTTAAAAGCGCCAGTGACGAATACCGCCGCCTAAATAGTGATTTGTACAAATCGTACGTCCTACGTTCAGTTCATCGATACCTATAAATGTCCGTTTAGACGATTCGACTTCGACTTCAGAATCTGATTCTTGTGAGCTCTTTACAAAATTTTTCGCCTCCGTGTTTGTTGACAGAGTTGCCTCCGATGTTGATGCAGACATTGCGGCGGCTGCCGTTCCGGCCGGTATAACTGATTTGACTACATTCGAAATTACCACCCACTTGATACTGGGCGCAGCAAAGAAACTTAAGCGTTCTTATACTCCAAGACCCGATGGCATCCTCGCCATAATTATTAGTCGATGTTCCAATGTGTTGGCAAATCCACTTCGCTGTATCCTCAACAAATCGTTCGAGCAACGGAAATTTCCCGAGATTTGCACTCAAAATATTTTTAACATTATTGTTACGTGAAATTTTCTGTACTTATTCATTTTCTGTCATTTTGCAGATTTATATGACAAACACAACATCTACGTGAAAACCACATGCTTACAATGTTTTATCATGTGGTATCTACGTGAACTTGGTAACGTCAAACAGAATGAAGTATCGCGTAAACTCTCTATATATACAGCGAATATATACAGAAATCAAAACGGCGAAGCTGTTGTGCACTGAACCAACGACAAACGTAAGATTCACCTGAAATGTCACATAAATGACAAAAAAAATTGGAATCCAATAAGAGTTACTTGTGTCACATAAATCTTATTCGCATCGCAGTAAACATCAATGGATTTTCATTTGATATTCAAGTGTCATACTAGTAAATGTTACGTGAACTAAAAATATATGTTACGTGCGTGTTGATGTGCAAATTTTATTCAAAGCTCAAGATGGCGACAACAGAGTGCACTGGTTTTTCGTTGCTAAACGAGAGTGGATTTTCAGGTTGCTTTGATGTTTTTAACCGTAAGTAACCATCGTAGTCCGAAGTAGCGAATTATAATTAACGTTATAATACTTCTACAGAATGTGGTATCGGATTGTTTGAGCTGGTTACAATTTCGGTTGAGGAACTAAAAGAATATTTAGACAGAACAGATGTCCAGTGGAACCTGACGGTCGTGTTTGAACTCATCCGCTCTTGGCAAAAACAAAATGTAAGTTTAGAATACTAGAAATTTATGCATCCGAAACTAGTAACACAGACTAACAGACGTAAAACTGGAATCTAGCTCCATCGCCACAAAAAACGTTCATTTCAAATTTTCAATCAAATAACAGTCATCGCGCGAAAACGTCGTCTGGAGCGCTGTCATGCAATCTCATACATATTTTGTAGTTCCTCATTTGACACATGCAGTAACGCTGGCGCTGATGTCGAAATACATGACGCAGCGCGAACACGACAGCAGATGGTGCTAGTGTTGCTAGCGTAAAGTACTGGAATCATCCAAACGATGATTTTATTGAAAATTTGTTCGACGTGTTATGTCTGTTAGTCTGTGCTAATAACATAACTTTTTTTCTTTGCAGAAAGCCGCAATAATAAGAGCATTAAGCAGACACGAGACTTCGAGCGAGACAGCTGAAAAGGTGTGTGGAAACGAAGCTGAGCCCCCAGTATTTTTCTGCGAAAATGAGCCAAAGTTAACTGCAGCGAAAGAAAATTTGGTGGAATATACCACATCTCCAATAAGAGAAAATGGAAATGGTGATTTAGAATTTGCTGGTACATCTTGTGAGATATATATCAGTATAATTTCGGAATCTACAGAGGTTACTTTTTCGTTTAATTATTGGTGATCGCAGCAAGCACTATTTATCAGGAACCTGACGTTCTTAACAACGAAGCATTACAAAAACAATGAGCCTTCATCATCGTCCACCGGTTTGTTTTCCTCAAATGTGCTTACAGTACTTCTGAATGCAACTGAAGAAGGAAAAGATATCTTGCAAAAGTCGTCGTTTGGAGAACTCAGTAAAGCAAAGCAACTATCATTAGCGGATAACATCTGGAAAAAGATAAAAAACTGCGTTCTGATGATTTGGAACGATACGCTTCAGCCATAACTTCGCTATTCAGATTCGAACGCAAGGTAATCAAATATTTAATATTTTAAGGCATAATGTAAAACATTTCTCAATTCAGGAAAGTTATTATCTTCCTCGAGGTGGAGACCGCCGTAATCAAGGAGGCAAAAATATCAATAAAATCGGAAATTTAAAACAGAAAAAACGTAAACTCGAAGAAAGAGAAGAAGAACATTTAAAAAAAATTTAAGCTGATAAACAAACGGGTTGTTAGGATTTTGTCAGTCAACAATCTATTGAAGCATACGAATGGCTTGCTCTTAATGAGGCACCGTGGTCAGCAGTGATTGACAAATGGTCAGTGAGTCAGTAAAATTATTGGGGCAGAGAAAATCTATCATAAAAATTTTGAAGGCATGCCCACATTATAAGAGTTCGCATGGTTTCCAGTTGGTCTGTAAATATTTTTATTTCTGTTGTACTATTTACTGATATATTTTTGGTTTTTAGATTGATATTGACTTTCGGCTTTTGGCGCTGGGTGCGACTGATGGTTTGAACAAATTGTTTGCCATACGTACTTTGTTAATTCAATATATATCGGAAAGGGCAGCGGATCCTTCAGCGAAAACTTTATTGGATCTGTTAAGAAACAATGATACCAGTGAAGGTGACTCAAAAAATAGTTAAGAATTTGTCAGAAATTTTTTAAATTTAATTTACAGACACCAAACACTGTGCTATACTGCTAGCATTGCATACTGTGCTGCCTCCTATTGCAGCTGGGTCACGATACAAACCCACCATTTGTGAGGCGCAGGAGGATACAGTCGTTTTTGCAAAATCACTTATTATTGCTAAGGAAAAAAATTGATTTCATCAATTCGAGTTACCAAGAACGAAATCTACCGCTTGTTCTTAAGTTGATAGCTATTGGAGAAGGGGTATCCCAAATCGATGGTCCTTTTTATGTTTGTTACAACGAGATTTGCTACGAATTGAACACAGCTGCTAGAGCCACTGGCGTACTTTTGGAACTATCTGCCGTATTCGGAATCGCATTTTCGAAGGTTTCTAAGCTGGCGTGGCATTTTATGAGCTCTCATGCATATTCAGTTCGCCAGCGCGAATCGTATGCTGCAATTAATCGATTGGAAAAGTTCTTGGTCCTTCATCAGACACTTTCAGTTAAAGAAAATGATCAATTGTATGCTTTCCCACTGTAATCTCACTTTTTCTGATATAAACATATATTTGAATCATTTAAAAGAGTACCATGTTGTTCCTGTAAACTATAGATAAGGTGCCGCCACACGGACGCTAATTCTCTTAGTTTCTAAGTCTTAGTTGATTGTAAAAAGCATTTTTTCATCACTGAATAGTAGGCCATGAACTATTCGGGCATGCCGGAGTAGTTCAGGGTCTCTATGTTATAGCTTTCGACAGTACAATCTCGCGTTATGATGAAAAAAAAATGCTTTTTACAATCAACTATGACTTAGAAACTAAGGGAATTAGCGTCCGTGTGGCGGCACCTATACAGATGCACAATGACGAATTGCAACCAAATATTTTCCAAACAGTATCCATTCAAGAAACACATGTTAAGACATTCGACATTGGTGAACCCAACACTGCACGCACTGATAAAAATTTAGGACCGTCGAGTTATCCAAGCAGGGATCATAGTATTTTGAACATAGAGAATCAATTACCTGAAAAGAAACAAAAACTAACGATAATTGAGTATACACCAAATTCGATCTCAAACACATCATTTAGTAAATTAGAAGCCATTGATAAATCAGCTGTTCGTTTCGTACTAAGTATGCACATGAAGAACAATTTTATCCGGAAGGATGTTTATGAGATTCAAAAACATGTCTCTGCTATGTTTAATGAAGTTGCTCACCTTTTGCTAGAGCTGGACAGGCAATTTAACGAACCAGAGAAGGAATTCAATTTTAAGTGTTACATATCTAAGCTAAAGAAAATGTTTTCCTTTATAAGTACTGATAACATTTTTTTCAAATATTTGAATACAAACGAAGGATTTCAATTACCTAAAATGGTTACTATTGAAAATGATAGTATTAATCGAACACTAGCCGGTACGGTAGATGATTTAGATACTGAACAAAATTGTAGTTATTTAATGTTAAAGTCTCTTGAGTATCAAATTAAAAGTTTTTCCCAATGTGAGGATTTGTTGGAAAAAACTGTTTTCAACACAACGAAACTGGAAAAATCCGTTGATATTTTAAATTTTGTTGCTGCCAGTAAATGGAAACAAATCAGAGAAAAATACGAAAATGATGTAATAATACCAATATGGTTATACAGTGATGAATTTAAATTCAACGACACTCAAAGTTCACACAGTAACAGGAACTCAACATGTGGCATATATTACAATTTCACAACTTTCCCTTAAGAATTTCAGGGAAAGTTATGTAATATTTTCGTGGCAGGTATGTTAAAGAAGGTAGATATCAAAACGTTGGGATTCAATAAGTTGATATCAGCACTCGTAGACAAATTTGAAGAACTAGAAGAAGTTGGAATCACATTTACGCTGAATGGTCGAGAAACTGTGGTACGGTTCGTACTGTGTTTAGTTCAAGGTGATAATTTGGGAATGCATACAATGCTGCATTTATCACACAGTTTCAATGCTACGTTCTACTGCCGTTTTTGCAGGAGGCCGAAAGAGTTACTTAAACGCGACGTTAAGGAACATATTATAATTAATCAACATAGCGATTATAATTAATTAATTATAATTAATCAACATAGCGAAACTATCTCAGTATCTCAGTCATTGTCTGTTGCACTTCTTGAGCTGCGGATCAACTTCCTTTGTGGTCCGTAGTTATTTTGCAATTTCTAAGTTAAATTGACAAAGTTTATCAGTTTTGGTCTCTGTGGAAAATTACAAGAGCACAGTGTTTTTTTTTTTTTATAACTCTAATATTTATTTAGGCCCAACCGCGAAGCATAACGGGGCCGAATGTCTTTTGGAGTAGGAAAAGCCAGCTTGAGTAGAGCCTGTATCCCGACTGCTCCTCCTCAAACAGGCATAAAAACCCTCTCATCTTTTCTTTTTTATAAATACAATTTAAAAATACATGTCATTTAAACCTACGACTAACAATAACATTAAATTTCTTCTCTATGTTAAATATCAATTCTTAATACTATTCATTGAGGTGTGATGGTTCCTTATCTCTTCGAAATCAAAACTTATACCTAAGTTTGGTGGATCATGTCTCTCAGAAAGAAGCAATGATTCATGTTTCTAAAAAAGAATAACACAAGAAAGAAGAAAAAAGGAACAGAATTAGTGTGAAACTTTTTGAGGGTAGTTGTGTTGGGAAAAATAAGCAGAAACAGCAAGGAGATAATCAAATTTGATATTTGATATCTTTTAAAAAGTCATAAATAGGTATTACAAGCGCGGGGTTGCGGCTAGCAAGCGCATCCCGTACCTGAATCGTAGACGTCACTTTCTGTTTTTTGAGAGAATCTTTAAGCTTGGTCCTTGCTCTATGATACTTTGGGCATACGAAAACTATGTGGTCGATGTCTTCGTATCCTCCACATTCGCACATATTACTATCGACCAAGTTAATTCGATAGAGGTGTGCGTTTGCAACATAGTGATTGGACATTAGGCGCGGAATAACTCGAATGAAATCCCGAGTTAAATCTAACCCTTTGAACCAAGCTTTTGTAGACACTTTGGGCGAGATCGAGTGCATTCATCGCCCAAGGTCGTCTTTATCCCACCTTTCCTGCCAGTTTGCCAGGGCCATTTGTCGAGGCAGGTGAAGATACTCGGTATAGGTGATCGGTCTATCAAATATATCTCCTTCCATGGCACCCCTTTTCGCTAATAGATCAGCTTCTTCATTGCCTGGGATTGAGCAATGAGAGGGGACCCACACAAAGCAGATAATGAAAGACCGATCAACCAGCACTTCTAATATCCGTCTAATTTCTGGGAGGAAATAGGACGGGTGCTTGACCGGTTTAATCGATCGGAGAGCTTCGATAGAACTGAGGCTGTCCGAAAAGATGAAATAATTGCCTGGTGTCTTGAGCTCGATAATTCGCAGCGAATTGTGTATGGCAGCCAATTCAGCTACGTATATGGAGCAAGGTTGTGCCAATTTGCGGGATATGCGATGATCCGTGTTGAAAACGCCATATCCGGAATGTCCATCCATTACAGATCCGTCCGTGAAGAAGGAACTATCTTCTGGAAGGTGACCAAATTTTGCCGAAAATATTGATGGCACAACTGTTGGTCTGAGGTGTTCGGGGATTCCATGGATTTCATGTTTCATCGTCAAATCAAATACAACAGAAGAATTGTTAAGCGATGGTGAAATCTCACGGTATGGAGCAACAGCCGAAGGGTTTATCTCCATTGACATGAACCGCTGGTATACTGACATACAGGGTTTTTGAACAATTTCCAAACATTTCTCATAGTTCTCGATTAGCATTGGGTTTGCTATCTCCGATCTGATGAGAAAACGGAGAGCCAGCTCGAAAAGCCTCACTTTAAGTGGTAGTACTCCCGCAATGACCTCTAGAGACATGGTATGTGTCAATTGCATGCAACCTAGAGCGATACGCAAACAACGGTATTGTATCCTCTCTAGCTTCAGCATGTGTGAAGCTGCGACACCTCTGAAGCATATGCTGCCGTATTCTATTACGGGCAGAATCGTGGTTTGGTAGAGTCGTATCAAGTCCTCTGGATGAGCTCCCCATGTGGTTCCTGTTACCATCCTAAGAAAATTAATTCTCGGTTGGCATCTTTGTTTCAGGTAATTGATATGTTTTTCCCATGTGCACTTAGAGTCATACCATACTCCTAGATACTTGAAGCTAGGTGACTGAGTGATGGGTTTTCCGGACAGAAGTAGCTCGAAACGAGGTGGTGGTCGCTTCTTTGAAAAGATTACCATCTCCGTTTTTTCAAGCGAGAATTGGATTCCAAGACAACTGGCCCAACCGGTCAGATTATCTAGCGTATTTTGCAGGCTGTTTTTTCATGTCTTCAGTTAGATTCGCCGTGACTGATACAACGCAGTCGTCAGCTAACTGGCGCATTGTGCAGCCGTCCGTCAAGCATGTGTCGATGTCACTGATGAAGAAGTTGTACAACAGCGGACTCAGACAAGAGCCTTGGGGGAGACCCATGTAGCTTGTTCGTGTTATTGTTGAAGAACCGTGGTTGAAAAGTAAATGCTTTTCAGACAGCAGGTTGATCAAAAAGTTTGTCAATATAGGGGAGAATCCTCTTTGATGCAGTTTCTCGGAAAGAATTTCGATTGAAACTGAATCAAATGCGCCTGTGATATCCAAGAAAACCGAAGTCATTTGTTGTTTGCTGCCAAGAGCCATTTCCGCTTCTGTGGCTAGCAATGCCAGGCAATCGTTAGGGCCCTTGCCCCTACGAAAGCCGAACTGGGTCTCTGATAGTTGGTTAGTTGATTCTGCCCAGTTGTCGAGCCTACGCAGGATCATTTTTTCCAGCAATTTGCGTATGCATGAGAGCGTTGCAATCGGCCTGTACGAGCGATGATCTGCAGCAGGTTTGTCTGGCTTTTTGATAGCGATAATCTTAACCTGTCTCCAACCTTTCGGGACCATATTGTTCCTGATAAGTGTATTGAACAGTTTAAGAAATCGTATCTTGGCCGAATCCGGCAGGTTTTTCATCAAATTAAATTTGATCCTGTCCGGTCCTGGAGCCTTGTTCCTGCAAGACGCGAGGGCAATTGAAAATTCCAGCATTGAAAATTCTGGTTCTTCAATCGCTGTTGTGTCTCTGAATTTCTGCTGTGATGGGACAGCATCTGGGCAGCATACCTTTTTCGCGAAATCATATATCCAACGTTCAGAGTATTCATTAGCCTCATTGTTGTCGGACCTATTGCGCATTTTCCGAGCCGTATTCCAGAGGTAGCTCATAGAAGCATCTCTGGGTAACGTGCTTATGAAATTTTGCCAGTACGATCTTTTTTTCAGCTTGTGTAGTTTAGACTGTTTCAGTTCCAGCTCTCTAAACTGATCAAAAAGTTGAATGGAATGATCTTTCCTGAATGCTATGTATGCTGCTTTTAGAGTTTTTTTCATCTCGGTGCATTCTTTGTCCCACCATTGTTTGTTAGGACGAACTTTCAACTTTTTCTCAGGGGCGGGCCTCGTCTGAGATTGCAATGCGCTATCTAAAACTAATGTTGCAAGGAAGTTGTATTCGTCGGATGGAGAAAGCTCTTCGTTTGTTTCGAGCCCCTGGGATATTATGTTCGAGAATTTTTCCCAATCAATATTCCGGGTGAGATCATACTCTACTTCGACTGTGGTAGCAGACTGGAGCCTGCTCATAATCGAAATACTTATTGGCAAATGGTCGCTACCATGGGGATCTTGAATAATCTCCCATTTACAATCCAAAGCTATTGAGGAGGAACACATAGACAAGTCTAAAGTGCTCTCTCGTACTGGAGGCCTTGCTATTCTTGTAGCTAGCCCAGGTATATTCAATAGGGTCATATCGAACTCGTCTAGTAAGCTTTCAATAAGAATAGCCCGGCTATCATCTCCAGGTGCTCCCCACGCCATACTGTGAGAATTGAAGTCTCCCAAAAGAGGGCGTGGTGTCGGAAGCAGTTCCGTTATTTGTGCTGGCTGCAGCCGATTAATATTAGCTCTGGGTGGAATGTAGACTGATGCTTACCCAACATGCAAATTTTTGGAAGCCAAGCCGAAATCATACTTTTAAGAGCATCGGATAGACCAAAAGTGGTGAATATCCATTCAACAATCATTTTGAATGAAATACGTCCATCAGAAGACGGTATTTCTGGTTCCGATGACAACTTAGCTGTGGGAGCAGCTTGTTTCCCTGGGAGTTTGGGAAATTCTTTGTCGCAATCAACCTTAAAACCTGGTGGTGGCGCTTTAGCATTTTGCTCAAGGGCGGGACCACGTGGGGTATCATTATGCGTCTTCTTCTGCTCCTTTTTAGGGAGTTTAGGAGAAGATGCACTTGGCCGTTTTCGCACAGCTCCGGTTGACGGCAGAGGTTGATAGTCCTCTTCATCATCATTGGAATCAACGTTCTCCAAACTGGAGTAACGATTTTCCTCCTGCTGTAACGCAGTCTTTAGCATCTGTGCGAAGGACTGCTTACTGCGTAGTTTGGTCGATTTTTTTAGTGCGTCAGAGCGTTGTTTGTATTTTGCACAAGTTTCAATTTTGTGTGGGTCGCCACCACATAGAGAGCATTTTACCTCCTGTTCGCTACAAGCGTGGTTACTTTCTTTAGTTTCCCCACACTTGCAGCATTTAGTTTTGTTGCTGCAGTAGGTTTTTGTGTGCCCTAGCTGCAGACAATTTGTACACGACATGACTTTTGGGATGAAAAGTCGTACCGGTAATCGAAGCTTGTACAGCTCGAAAAAATCGGGGAGCACTTTTCCTTCGAAAGTTACTCTAAAAGAGTCATTCGGGGAGTAGTTGCCCATGTTGTTCTTAGAGTACATTCTCCTGCACTCTAGAATTTAAATTTTCGGAAGATTTGGATTTTTAAAATACCCAAATCCTTTCATAACTTCTTCCTCTGTGAGATCGGGTTCTGTTATTACGCCCTCGATCTCGATTGCGCGTGCCGGAATATATACCCGGTATTCAATTGTAAAGTTTTGATCTTCGACGACCGCATTTGCATGTCCGAGATCAGAAAAAGTCGCTTTTAATTTATCAGCTTTGACTTTATAAACCTCAATCAAGCTGCTGTATTTTGTGCGGAGAGCTTTACAGATCTGCACAACCTTGAGGGGTTTGTTTTTTGGCCGGAAAAATACTACCCAGCGGAGCCCGGGTTGACCCTCCTGGTACTTTTTAACCCGCGTTGGCGCACCAGTGGGTGTAGTAACCAAAGCTGTTTTGCGAGGTCTTTTGCGCTTTTTCATAACGCCAAAGAACTCACCATTGTTATTTTCGGGTATTTCCGAAAAGTCCATCCCGGACTCATCCACTTCAGAGGAAGATGAAAGGTCCGGGGTGATAGACAGTCCACCTACCGCCATTTACGGTCGTGAACTGTCTGTTCTCAAATGTTATCAAATGCACAGTTTTAATATGAATGTAAAGGTAATCACTTTATATAAAGAAAGAAATACAATGGGGGATAGGAATTTATATATATGTAAATATAAAATACTGCAGAATGTGTGAATGAATGTATATAAAGGAATAAGAGAGAGAATGAAAGCACTTATCTTGTATGTAGATGTAATTCGCTTGCACCGGTCGCGTTGCCGCTGCACTGAATGAACGCTGAGCGGCAGCGCCCGGAGCACAGTGTTCCGAAATAGTGCGCGATAATCAAGAAGTGCTTTAAAAGCTTTATCACCCTTATTCTTGTTTACGGCCGTATCGCTTTCGTACGAAAGCAGCAGCGGCGTACGAATGCGATACGAACACATACGAATCCGATTCGTTCTAACCAATTCGAGCTTTCGAACATCGTTGCTTTCGTACGAACGTGCCATTCTTGTTTACGTACGTATGCGTATCCGTATTCTTTTTGCTCTCGTTCGCAAACGTCAGTCAAAAGTTGCGAATAGCATTGGGCGATACGACGGAGAGTATCGATGCTTCAGTATTGATACCCGAAGAACCAAAAGTATCGAGATACTCAATATATCGGTCAAAAAGTATCGATACCAGAAGTATCGATACTATAGCTGAGATCATTTTTTGAATTTTTGATAAATACATTTACTCAGGGTGGCCACTTTACCGGAAAAACGGGAAAAGCGGGAAAAAGCCGGGAATTTTAAATCACCGGGAAAAAAATACGGGAAAATCGGGAAATTAGGCTCCACGCCGGGAAAATCATCCTCCTTCATGTCTGTCGCTTTATTTGTTCAACAGTTTCTGAGGAAATGTCAACATGAGACCCTGTTTTTTTTATGTTTACCTAATGATTCTGCCGGATAGGGGAAAGCTGGTTGTTGGTTTCAGTTAAAGTCGACAGCGGCTTCGCAGCAAGATCTGCGTCAAATAAAATCAGGCTTGATCAGGTGGATAAATTTACTGTTCCGTAACATATATTGTCAGATTTTAAAGAAGTCAAAAAGTTATCAGCGTCGCGGGAGGCGTATTGAAACTTCTTGTTAATAGTGTTCGACATCGCATCGGGGAGAATCCGGTCAAAAGTCAAATAGGACCGGAAACTTCGAGTCTCGATTTTATTTCGAACCGGACCGGAACGGAGCTACCCGGTTTGTACTTCCCGATTTTTGGTATGATTTTAACCACAAGCAGCAAAAAAAAATTTTTTTATTCTGTGTTGGACCTTTTGACTACTTGATTTTGTTGGGGAAAGACGCCACCTTGAAGAGCTATTTGTTAAAGATTTCTCAGATTTTTTCTATATCAAAAACAAACAGTAGCTAAATAATTTTTTTTTTCAAATTGTTTATTCAGAGTGTCAGTTGAATTTATTTTACGGACCATGAGAAAATTTCTTATACATTACATTGACCCCAGCTCGAAAATTTTAAAGTCCCAGGATCGAAGTTTTTCGAAAAAAAAAATTGTTTTGAAATAACAGATCTCAACGTTTCATGCATTTTGCGTAATGCATCTAGACAGTTTCATGTGCATTTTTTTCATTGGTCACTCTGAGGCTCTTCTTCCCAAAATCCGCTTGAAGTTTTGCCTGAGGACATTTTTCTAGAAGACAAAAACTCTATGCCCCAACTCTTGAATTCATCCCACGCATTTCATTGGCATCCTGATACAGAAGCACTGCCAGCTCGAGAGAAGGTTGACAGAGAAAGATGCAGAAGGAAGCAAAAAAGCGCGAGAAGGCAAAGATTGTCAACGATTTGGAGATAAAGAGGGCGAAAATTGTGCAGCAGATCACCATGAAGGTACTTGCTAAAGTCGACAAACAGCTGAACACGATGAAGGAGGAATGTTTTTCATAGTTTTGTAACACTATTTTTGCAAGGCACAAATAAGCATGTGAAAATTGATTTTTTTCTCATATGTTTTAAAAATAAAACACCGGGAAATTTCACTAAATATCATCGGGAAAACCGGGAAAAAACCGGGAAATTGAAAATTGATATTGAGTGGCCACCCTGAATTTACTGAAAACCAGTATTCGATTCAGTGATTCGCGAAAATACAGCAAAACTATTTGCTGAACAGAAAACAGTAAATGAATGGTTGCTGGAATCCAGCAAAAGAATTGATATGTCAAAAAATTTACGTCAAGCTGTCATTAGTAAAACGCGCCAAATCGCTGTGCAGCTGGTACGGGATCATCGCTAAGCTCCTGATAACGAATATGGGACCATAGCTAAGTCCTTGTTGGGCTAGATGAACTTAAAAGTTGAAATGATAATCATACATCTCTAGTTCAACAGTAATTTGCCTATGATCCGATGGGCGGATGGAATCTGGTGCCTGACGGAAACATGGTTCCCTTGAATTAACTGGTTAACCAGGAAATTGATTTATGCTTTGCTGAATGAACAGCAAATTGTCATAGCTGACAACCAGCAAGTTGTATTTTGTTTTACCGAACATGCAGCAAACGATCTGTCACTTTTATGCAATTGAGCATTACTGAATAATTAGCAAATTTCATTTTGCTGAACAGATTGCTGGAAGCACAGCACACCAAAAATCAGCAAAATTTTGGTGGTTTCCAGCAATGAAAATTTGATATGCCGACTTTTTGTTGTTTTTCTGGTATCTATCCGCATTCTCTACACACCAAATTTTCATTGCTGGAAACCAGCAAAATTTTGCTGATTTTTGGTGTGCTGTGTTTCCAGCAATCTGTTCAGCAAAATGAAATTTGCTGATTATTCAGTAATGCTCAATTGCATAAAAATGACAGATCGTTTGCTGCATGTTCAGTAAAACCAAATACAAATTGCTGATTGTCAGCTTTGACAATTTGCTGTACATTCAGCAAAGCATAAATCAATGTACTGGTTAACCAGTTAGTTCAAGGGAACCATGTTTCTCTCAGGCACCAGTTTCCATCCGCCCATCGGATCATAGCCAAATTACTGTTGAACTAAAGATGTATGATTATCATTTCAACCTTTAAGTTCATCTAGCCCAACAGTGACTTAGCTATGGTCCCATATCCGCTATCAGGAGCTTAGAGATGATCCCGTACCAGCTGCACAGCGATTTGGCGCGTTTTACTAATGTCAGCTTGACGTAAAATATTTTGACATATCAATTCTTTCGCTGGATTCCAGCAAACATTCATTTACTGTTTTCTGTTCAGCAAATAGATTTGCTGTATTTTTGCGAATCACTGAATCGATTACTGGTTTTCAGTAAATTTATCAATGAAATACTGGTTTACAGCAAAAATAAAATTACTGAACGAAATTCAGTAAATTGTAGAACTGAATTACAGTAAACTTTTGAAAAAAATGCTGTGATTCAGTAAACAAGTGATTTGCTGATACACTTTCAGCAATGTACTTTGCTGAACCATAAAGAGAATTTTTGGTGTGTAGAGCAGCATGAATCAAATGACTTCACAAACAAATACATACAGGTAATGCAGAAATTCTGAGCTTTGGCAAACAAATGAATTAAACAACTTATATCTTCAAGATTTGTATTCACTGGCCCAATGGGCTGTGAAGCTCCCGTCTTATTTGTATAAATTATTGACACACTTCCATATTAATTGATGAGGAAGTTGATGACATAAAAAAGTTAGATATGTCAGCGAAAACAAGATAGTGAAGTCTACCGCTGAATTTTTCTAACTAATAAATATTGCAATTTTTTCTTCACTTGTACTCTAACTTGTGTCGACGGAAAGCATGAGTTAGTTTCCGCTTGCAAATATTCGATCTGAACAGTGTAACCAGAAAACTTATATTTGTTTTTAAAATACAGTCAAATTTCGCTCGTTGGGCTATGTTTAGTTGGGCTACGTTTTAGTTGGGCTCCCGCTCGTTGGGTTATAGCCCAACTAAATCGAAGCCAAACATCATTTCTGATAACGTTGAATTTCGTTTGAGGGGTTTGTGGATGCATTTTAACGCAGAAAGTAGAATTAATTGAAATAAAAACAAATGAAGCTGAGTATAAATGTAGACAAACAATATTTTAATCAATTGTCAGAGAAACAATACTTTCAAAAATAGGCATAGCTCTACGTTGCATTATTAAGGCACAAAACTTATTTGTGCCTTAATAATGCAACGTAGAGCTATGCCTATTTTTGAAAGTATTTGAGAACACGTTATTATTGAGCACTCCTTTTTGGCTTTAAATGTGTGGCTTAAGTAAAACAAATTTCGAATTTGGCCCTATGCTGCGTTTGGCTCAGATTTTGACAGTTCGTTTGGCTCACAACATTCTCTCTATCTATTTCTCCATCTAAAGCCTGTAGTACACTCTTTGTCTAATGGTCAAATTTTTGACCTTCTGACATAATGGTCTAATTTATTTGACATCATGGTTGTTGTTTGCCCGTGTTTGCCTCATGTTAAAATTGGAGAGTGACAAATAATTATCTTCGACCAAATTTTTATCTGTCAAAAAATGCCAAATATTTGACGCTTGGTCAAAGAGTGTAATACAGGCTTAAGTTTTGCTAGTGCAAATAGACTTGTGCGATACTTATACTGACAGTGGCAGCTTTTCAGTGGTTCCAGCTCGTATCAACTAGCTGGCATCTCCATCCGATTTGCTTTGCTTTATCGCAGCCAACATCGCAGCGGCTCTACGATGTGTGGGCTCCACTGACGCTGACAGACAGCGTAACATAGCGTATCAAAAGTGGCGGTGATCTCGTGTACACATTGAGATGTTAGCCCTTGTAACATGTCAGCTAGCTGGTCCGTATGCATAAAAGAATATCGATACAAATATCGCGGTTTTCAGTATCGATACGGTCGAGTATCGGACGCTTGTGTATCGATCCAAAAAATCGAAATATCGTCTCAAAAGTATCGATATTTCCGATACCGATACAATATCGCCCATTGCTAGTTGCGAATCGCTGTACGAATCGCCGGCGCCGGTAGTTTTTTCTCGTTTTTCTGCTGTTTTGTGCAAGTTTTATTTTTTGAAAAATCGAATAAGCCGAAGAAAATTTGTTTTGTGAAGTGTGTGCAACATTTGCGGTAATCGATTTCTAAAAATTTTCCAGTTTTGGGAACAGAATACCGCCCGTCGAAAGTTGCGGATGGCTGTACGAATCGCCGTCGCCACGGGTTTTTCTCGTTTTGTGTTTTTGAAAAATCATTTGGCTGAAGAAAATTTCTAGCTATGCGAAATGTGTGCAACATTTTCAAGAAAAACATTTGTGACATAAATTTTTAAAAAAGTTTCCAGTTTTGCAAACGGAGCAGCAACGTTAGTCAAAAATTGTGGATCGCTATACGAATCTTTTTACAAATCGCCGGCGCCGGTAGGTTTTTCTCTTTTTTTTTTTTGCTGTTTTGTGTTAGTTAACTGGAAAAATCGAATGAGCCGAAGAAAATTTATTTAGTGGATTGTTTAATAAATAAACGTTATCGATTTTCTAAAATTCATTTTGGTAACGGAACGGAACATCAAAGTCAGTCGAAAGTTGCGAATCGCCAGCGCCGGTAGTTTTTCCTCGTTGTTTCGCTGCTTGGTGTTGGTTCTTTGAAAAAAATTGAATAAGTTGAAGAAAATTTGTTGTTTCGTGAAGTGTGTGCAACATCCAGAAAAACATCCAGGATTTGTGACAATCGATTTTTAAAATCTTCAGTTTTAGAAACGGAACACCGTTAGTCGAAAGTTGCGGAAACGAATGTACGAATCGCCGTCGTCGCGGGTTTGTTTCTCGTTTTCCTGCTGTTTTGTGTAAGGTTTTTTTTTTGAAAAATGGCCGAAGAAAATTTCTAGTTTAGCGAAGTTTGTGTAACATTTTCAAGAAAAACATTTGTGACAATGGATTTTTTAAAATCTAAATGAATCGCTATACGTATCTCTCTACAAATCGACGGCGCCGGTACTTTTTTCTCGTTTTTTGCAAGTTGCAAATGTTTGTACAAATCGCTGTCGCCGCGGGATGCTTTGGTTGTTTTGTGTGAAAAAATCGAATAAGTTGGACATTATTGTTCTAGTGAAATGTTCAGTGCTAAGAAACCATGCGGTAATTAATTTAAAAAATGTTGGAAATTGAGCACAGCCGATAGAAATTGATTGAGGTTTGCCGTTAGTTCTGGGAGAATGGCGATAAAAAATTCATAAGTCGCTACCATAAATGTACTAATTATCAATAATCTGCCGAAAATTTGGATCGTCGGGAACAGCAAAAAGTCAACCACCAAGTAGATTCTGATTGGCGCAGATAGTTGACTGGGTAACAGGATATAGGATAATCAATTTAACATTACTTAAGTGATATAGATGCCGATGTGTATACTAGGTAATTAGTTCGATTAAAAGTGTTGGAAACTAATAATGTTTAATTTTATTGATATGCAGGAATAATCGATCAGGAGCTACTGGAAATTACTTAAAGTCAAATCGAATCACGATTCTCCTTCCGACAAATATTTATACTTGCTATGAGAGATAACTTTGCTGGGTAAGCTGTTTTAACGGTTTTAAATTAAGGTTTTTTTTGTTTATTACATTATTAGCATAACTGTTTCATGTTCTTGTTTTCGTAGGAGACTAAGAATACAACAAAGGAACCAATTCCCTCGGATGCTTCACAAAACCGCGTGCTACAATTCAGAGAGCTGGTTCCGTTTAGTGTTGATCAAAATACAAATGCCGTATAATTTAATTTAATTTTATCAATAATAATAATGAATTAATTTTAATTATTTTCATAATCGATTGTTATATATATCTAGTTATGGTTCTGACGTGAAGCACTTTGGTTTATCTCCCGGGAGCGTAAATTATTTAATAAAGGTGATTGACATTACAACGCAATCGCAAGTTCGAGTTTTTTCCCAGCAATAATTTTTTTTTAACAACAAGTTTAACGAAAGTATTCATATTTGTGATCGAAAAACTAGAAAAAAAGCCTATTTAGATCTAAAAAGATAAAAAATCAATCAACTGGTTCCAGAGGCGTCGCGTGGTTGATTTCGTCACATGTGCACCGAAAATTAATTTAAGTTCTTTTTCCTTAAATGAAAGAAGCAAATCAAACCTAAGTGATTGATGCTTTGAATTAAAGGGTGTCGCTAGTATGCTTACTTGTTTTTATAGGTTATTATATTTCGATAATTGCATATGCTCGGATATTAGAGAATAGTGTACCTGTGCAGTGCACAGGTGGACCCGACGCCATTAATTGGTTAAAAAATTATGGATGTTTGAAATAAAACACTGCGAATAAAGCCGTTTTTATTGGGCACCCTATTATTAGGTTTAATTAAATATTCACGATGTCAGCATTGCAAATTGTTTCTCTCAAAAAGTCGTTCAAAGATAGTTTTAATGTAACAATTTAAATAAAAGCAGTAAGAGCGAAAAATTAGTTTTTTGAATTTATATCAGTTATTTTCAAAGATAGAGAAACCCTTTCTTTTAAGTTGTTAATAATTAAAGCAGCTATAAAATCGTAGAACAACTTTTTCTACTAACCATAAAGATAAAAAAGCTAGATAGGATATCCGTTCTATTATCGACAGGTTTTATCTATTAGCGTCGGGGGGGGGGGGGTAAATGATGTCCTAGAGCGTCAGTTTCTTGCATGATGGCTCATCAAAATGCAGAACGTCTTTCTGCAAAAGGTAAGTTCTCTATGACTTCATTAACCCCCCGGACGATAATTGGACAAACCTGACGACAATAGAGCCGATACCCTACTTATTTTATCGAAAATTCACTCTTATTTCTGATCATTCTTCAATAAGCGCTTTATCATAAGTACCGTGGAATGGGGTGAATTTGATCAGTGGGATGAAATTGATCAGTGGGGTGAAATTGATCACCTGAAAATTCGGAATAAAAATTCTAATCACACGATACTAATCTTACAACACTAGGCAATGTTTACGTGTCATAAAATGTAACTTTTGAAAAATCCACATACCTGTCAAAGTTAACTCTTGCATGCCCAGTGCAGTTTCACAAATTTTCGAAAAATTCTTCTAACTCAGTCAAAACTCAATCAAATTTAATCAAACAAGTTTCCAAATATCAAAAATAGTATTGAATTTACTTAAAGTAATCTAAATTAAGGGTTAATTACGTTAAATTTGGAGAAGTGAGTAAAGTTTGATAAAAGCTCAAAATATATTTTTCAACAATGATTATTTCATACCATCAAAGTAATATCACAGATAACAAACATCCAAGCTAGAACAAAAAACTCCAGAAATCGTGTGTAAGATTTCAAATTCTTACTCGTTTGGAATGCTAACGACATCTTCCTGCAACTTGCGACTTTAACCACTTTAGTGATGGCAGCGCTGGTTTACGGTCGAAGCTGCCAGACGCATGAAAATTCTTACAGATTATACAGTCGCTGTTTATGCAACGATATAACATAGATTTTGTGAGGTTTATGTATTTATTTTTTCAAACCAACACTAAAACAAACAAATTTATCGCAAATATACAGAGGGATTGAATAAATAAGTCGATAATGTACACATTACGACTGCTCAAAATTTCTACATTTAAAAACGGCAACCATTCTCATTGCGATAATATCGATAAAAGCTGGAAAACTATCGATTTTATCGA
Source organism: Wyeomyia smithii (assembly GCF_029784165.1). Taxonomy (NCBI): domain Eukaryota; kingdom Metazoa; phylum Arthropoda; class Insecta; order Diptera; family Culicidae; genus Wyeomyia; species Wyeomyia smithii. Next base: position 126,660,808 of record NC_073694.1, read on the forward strand.
ATCATTGACCACTAAGTGTTCTTAGCGCCATCATACTGCGTATTGCGACATGCTAAAAAACCGTTGCGTCTTTTTACACATGAAGCAAAGTTAGCTTGGATATCTGTTATCTGTGGTAATATGGATGAATTCGCAGAAAACTATAAAGATTTTCATTTCAGAGCTAGTTTTTGAACTTTTGCAACAAACCAAATTGAAATCGATCTAACGGTGATCAAATGAGCGCAAGTTTAGCAAACTGCAGCTTAGGAACCACAATGAATAATTTTTAACCTGAAATATCGTTATTTTCGTTTCCAAACTAACTGTGGTTGATATTTTCCAGTTCAGGAATCATCATATATCATGAACATATAGAAAAAGAGCACATTTCCAATAGAATGTATGGATTTTGAGGGTGATCAATTTCACCCCGATTTATCTCATAGTACCTCATAGAATTCTCGAATTTATTTCATGAAGTAGACGATGGAAATTTCACCAATAGCCATAGAGGATTTCGGGAGCACATAACAGTAATTGTTTTAAATATATACTACTAGCTGACCCGGCAAACTTCGTCTCGCCCTTTTTTGTGTTCAATTTAATGGTGCTTATTACGGGAGTCACTTCACGGTGAAACCAGAGTGAAGTGAACAAAATCCTATTACGGGACTCACGTAAGTGAGAAAAACGTCGCAAAGTGACATCTGCCGCGGAATCCGGGTTATTATGAGTGTCATAGCACCAATAATTCTAAACATTTCAAAGCCATTAATTCCTTGCGATTTGTTTATGGGGCCGCAAATAGGAGGGGAGGGGGTGTGTGCAATTTTCTTACGTTATCTTACAAGGGAGGGAGGGGGGTAAATTGATTATCTTACGTAAAAAAAATATTGTTAATGCTGCTGTTCAAATAACCATGTTCATGAAGGTGTGGACAGTAAAATTCCTAAAAAGGACTATTAACTCGAATAAGGACCGAAGGGGAAACGAAGTATTGTACTTGCTTCAGGATGATAAAACTAAAGTTAAAATCTAAATCTGCTGGCAGTAATATCTTACTAGGGGGGAGGGGGGTATCAAAAAAATCTTACAATGTCTTACGAGGGAGGGAGGGGGGTTGAGAAAGTGAAAAAATATGCTTACGTAATTATTGAACGGCCCCTATAGTCCTCTCACAATAGATCTACGATTCTGGTCGCAGTGAGGAAGTCCATACAGGAAATAATAATAGTCTGCAGATGCACGACGAATCAGCCATAGGATATGATCAAAGTCGAACGACAAATCGTTTGAATTGGTTGGTTTCATCGGAATGACAACGTCCTAGACTTTTGGCTTTTGTACATCACCTTTATTTTGATTAGGGTAAGGAACGGCTTAAGCAGTAGCGCCTATTTTAATCAGTCGAAGAAAACTGGCCTCAAACTCCTGCATTTTGATCAATATCGACAATTTCAATGATGGAAACGAAAACTTTGATTGTCTAGCTGCCTTACGAATATAAGTAATACCCTTAATCACAAAGAAATCTGTGAGCAATTGCAATTGAAACAAATCAACCTATATTGCAGCCATTCAGGAGCCACTTCAGGTGCTGAAAAAAAAAACACCTGCAAAACAGATGGAAACTGCTTAAAATAGGTTCGGGGTGATTGGAATAGTGACCCTCGATTCGTAACTTTGATTCACGATTGTCAAAGTTTGCTAACTTAGTTTTACAATCTGAAAACAAGTTCTGATAGAGAAAACGATAGCGAACAGATTGATATACTATTGTTTGATTTTCACCCAACACATTTCGAGTATTTCGTCTGAATACACAGGCGGTTCCTAAAGCTGCTTAAAATATGTTCCCTACCCTATATCCATATTGGTCATTTTCTTTTTTTTTTTGGTCATCGGTAATTTTTATCTGTTCTTGCATCAACCTGATTCCGGAAATACCCATATTGCGTGGTATTCAGTTATTTTCGTTGTTTTCCAGAAACTGCGAGTGGTCATCTTCGAATTCAAAATGGTGTTCAGGGTCAATGCTTGGCTTCTATGCATCATCTCAATTACGTAAATATCCATATTGAGAAGTGTTCGTTCATTTTTGGCAGTTTCCCAGTAGTTGCCATCTTACAATTCTAAATGGTGTCTGAGGTCAATTTTTAGCTCCCTGCATCATTCTGGTTCCGGAGATACTCATATTGGATGGAAATCGACCATTTTTGGCTGTTTTCCAGAAACCGGAAGTTGCCATCTTACAATTCAAACTGTGTCTGAGATCGATTTGTGGCTTCAGTGCATCATCACGATTCCGAAAATACCCATATTGGGTGGTATTAGGTCATTTTCCGCTG
>NC_073694.1:126663637-126663907 GCF_029784165.1 Wyeomyia smithii
CCGTTAGCTAACACTGGCGTGTCGGTGGTCAACCTGTCGCCTGTTTTGCAATTCTAAAACTATTTGAGAGGCGGCTGTACAAACCGCCCTCCAAATGTTTGGGTCTTTACACATCCTCCGAACTAGGTTGTCCGGAGTGGTGTCTGGCCCGCTCACTACCATCATGTCGCTCCGCGCATGCACAAAACGAGGGCACACGAAGAAGACATGCTCAGCAGTTTCTTCCGCATCCGCGCACTCGGGACACATGGGGGACCCCGCATGCCCGAA
>NC_073694.1:126664407-126836928 GCF_029784165.1 Wyeomyia smithii
CACTCGTGGCCAAAAACGGAAAACGTGATTGAAATGAGGTCGATATCTTGTACCGTTTTTGAATAATGGAGGAAAGCAACCCGCGTGAAAAAAAAACCGCGTAAAAAGCGACCTTACTGTATAGGGATACCATCTAGTCGGAGGTAGAAATCAGGACACCCTTTTTTCGGCACAAATTTGATCTAAGCTTAAGACCTCCTAGCCTAACAAGCCAGTGGTCATAGCTTTAAAACCCACCCTGGGAGAGATTGTTATAATAAAATCGGAGCGTTAGTCCCGCAATTGTTCTGTATACTAATAATTGGCCGCAAAGTCTGTGTCCAACAAACAGAAAGATCAAGTTTCGACAGCGTAATATTAGTACCTACGTTTCTTTGATTTAACTGTTATAGATGTGAAGAGGCAGATAAATGAGTAGAATGATTGTAGAATGATAGTCTAAAAATCACAGTGTCGCAGTGAAAAAATATGACATAGGTGGTTCAATTCTGTTGAAACCGCGGGGCATTTCAAAGGCGTGGGACACGTTTCGTTGGATGTATTTCTAGACGGGACATTTTGTTGAAACACAGGATGCTTAATGATTTCAACATTTCTCTCGTCACATCGCACAGTGTTTTATTTTGCCGTTTTCATGCGATTAATTGAATAGCAATATAAATGTTGATTATAGCCATAATGTATGTTCGGATAAGTTTCAATGTATTCAAAAATGCATATTTCGTTCTAGAAAGATGAGTGATCAATCCACCCAAAAGTGAGATAGAGAATTTACTTTTTCATCAGATTGAGATAGACGAGTGGTGTCTTCGGCAAACTTTTAGTTGATATCAAAACTAGATACTTTGCCGTTATAACTTTTTTCTTAGATTTCTCTTTTATTTTTTAAACCTTCTACAAAGTTTTAAGCCATCCAAAAATGCATGTCTATGCTAAGCATTGTTATTTTTAATCACCTAAAATAAAAAAATTATTTGACATATTTCGATATTTTTTGGTGATACCTTCACGTGAGCCCTCTCCAAATTACGCAATTTTACGCAAGTGGCAGTTCCATACGATGAAATAAATATCTTAAGACTTTCAATTAAAGGCACAAACTTTCGTATGTAAGAGTATGTAGGCAGCCTTTTAAAACTATTTGATGCCGATTTTTGTATACAAAAATATGAATATTAAAAAGGTTTGAGTTTTGAAGGTAGCACTAAACCATCTTGAGCTAAACATGCATTCATGCTTTCGTAAGGTTAGAAAAATTACTCTAGCTTGTACCTTATATACACTACCCGTCATAAGTTAGAATCGCTTTACTGCGTATTGCAACATCCAGTTTGAATATTGCAACACCCCGAAAAGTTTAGCATCACTTGATATGGGCAGATTAATGTAACGCTATCTCTTGATTCCGGAAACCCAGAGAGTTGTGGTCTTCAGCAAAGTTGCTCAGAAGGTCAGAGGCTTGTAATTGGCGGACAGTATAGTGCGAAATTTAGCTGCAACGCAGCGCTAGTGTGCATGTAGTTTTGAGCGTTTCGACCTTTTTTTCGTAGGATTTGAAACCACTGCGACCATTGTATTGATCTTTTGTGGTATGTTTCGAACTTAGTTTAGCTCAATAATCACATATATATACACACATATATATATATATATATATATATATATATATATATATATATATATATATATATATATATATATATATATATATATATATATATATATATATATATATATATGTATATATATATATATATACAAATCGGACTCGATTATATACAGACTCGATTATATATTGATTCGATTATATATGATTCGATTATATACAAAATTGTATATAATCGAATCATAAATTTTTTTTTTCAATTGTAAATATAACTTACCTAAAGCAGCAATGTCGTATAGGGATCGTCCAAAAATACGTAACGCTTGGGGGAGGTAGAGATCTGACGAAACGCCGCAATCAATACTAAAAATTTTTAAGATCTATACAAAGAGCGTTACCTGAGGAAAGAGGGGGTCGAAAATAGTTTTTATTTACGGTACGTAATTAATGGACGTTCCCTTCAGTCCAATATGACGTAACGCAACATTTTTTGACCCAAAACGTTTGTTTTTGAGCCATAATGTTTCAAGTAAAGTAAAGCTGATCTAAAACAGAAATATCGCGAGGGAACGTTTACAAATTATGTAACGCTCAGGAAACGGGAAAGAGTGTTGCAACCCATACGGAAAATTTAAACAAAAAGCACGGCAAAGGAGGAAAGGAGATCAACAATAATTATTCTTGCGTTACGTTATAAATAAGCGCTTCCTTATTGATTCATAAAAGTCCGTTCAAATGTTACATAACGCAAGCAGGGCTGAGGAATTTTTTTATGCCTGGTGTGCTGAGTATTGGAAACATGCTAGACAAAGTGGTGAGGGTTTTCCGGAAGTCCAATATTTATGTCACGTTAAATTTGAATGGACCCTAATATTATTATTTCAATGTTAAGGTTGAGGTGATAGAGATTGACTCTTTTCAAATACTTATTTTTATGAAGTTGAAATCAATACTGGTGAGCAAAAATTTAAATAAATTAAAGGCAATGTTTTTTTAGCTAATCTACTTCTGAATTGCTTGATAACGCAGCACAACAATATCAAAGCTAAAAGAGTAAACAAACACAATACACACTGATCAAAATTTTTCTTAAGGTTTGACTGCAATCAGCCATGTTTAAAACACGCACTGCTACGGAGAAAATATTTAAAACACTACACGGCGTGAATTGCAACTTGCACTGCGTGATGTGTAAGAACGACCGTACACGCCGTGTAGTGTTTCTATGCAAAAGTGGCACCCGTGCAGCACGGTGTAGTGTTCTTGCCATGGCTGACTGCAATAACATAAAGAGTAACTACGAAATCTATACATAAATCAATTTTTGTGAGAAAGGTTTTTTGCGACTTCAAGGGGGTTAGTCGAAAAATTCTACTTATTTATTTAAAAACAACAAAAGATGTATGCAATATAAACAAAAAAAAATTTTCTGATTCGATTATATATACATATATTTTTGTAAGAAAGGTTTTTTGCGACTTTAAGGGGGTTAGTCAAAAAAATTCTACTTATTTATTTAAAAACAACAAAAGATGTATGCAAAATAAACAAACAAAAAAATTCTGATTCGAATATATATACATATATTTTTGTAAGAAAGGTTTTTTGCGACTTTAAGGGGTTTAGTCACAAAAATCCTACTTATTTATTCAAAAACAACAAAATATTTAAGCAAAATAAACAAAAAAAATTTTTTTTTCTGATTCGATTATATACAGGATTCGATTATATACAGTGAAAATTTTTCGGAGACTTTATATAATCGAGTCCGACCTGTATATATATATATATATATATATATATATATATATATATATATATATATATATATATATATATATATATATATATAAATATATATATATATATATATATATATATATATATATATATATATATATATTTTTTTTTTTTTTTTTTTTTGTTCTGTTTCAGGTGGAGGGGAAATTTGCATCCAAACCCCTGAGGTGACCAACCTCAGGGAGTGTGGGGTTGGTTTGAATCAGTGACCGGACCCACTAAAACCCCTCCAGTCTCCAGCCCATAATACTCCCCGGGACCACCGCTAGGTATTGCTTTGGGGAGCGGCTTTTGTGCTCTGTGCACCCTCTTGGTTCTATAGATCTCTTTGCTAACTTAGCTAACTAACCTGGAGACTGGCCGTTAGCTAACACTGGCGTGTCGGTGGTCAACCTGTCGCCTGTTTTGCAATTCTAAAACTATTTGAGAGGCGGCTGTACAAACCGCCCTCCAAATGTTTGGGTCTTTACACATCCTCCGAACTAGGTTGTCCGGAGTGGTGTCTGGCCCGCTCACTACCATCATGTCGCTCCGCGCATGCACAAAACGAGGGCACACGAAGAAGACATGCTCAGCAGTTTCTTCCGCATCCGCGCACTCGGGACACATGGGGGACCCCGCATGCCCGAATCTGTGTAGATACTGCCTGAAGCAACCATGACCTGACAGAATCTGTGTCAAGTGGAAGTTAACTTCTCCATGGCGCCTCCCGACCCATCCGGATACGTCCGGAATAAGTCGATGCGTCCATCTACCGTTTGCGGAATTGGACCATTCCTGCTGCCATCTGATTATCGAGAATGACCTTCTGGTGCCTCGTATACCCCTTGTGTCACGTTGATCGAAGCATTCTACGTCCTCCTTAATGGCTATGCTGATAGGCATCATGCCGGACAGGACGCAGATTGCGTCGTATGACACTGTACGGTACGCGCTCACAACCCTCAGGCACATGAGCCTGTAGGTACTTTCCAGTTTTCGACGATGACTCTTGGTACCTAACGCTTTGGACCACGCTGGCCCACCATACCTAAGTATGGACGAAACCACGCTGGCAAGAAGTTTACGCTTGCTGCCATATACCGCTGAGCTATTGGACATCATTCGAGATAGTCCTGCAGCGGCCGTTGAAGCCCTCTTACAGGCATAGTCGACGTGACTCTTAAATGTGAGCTTATCGTCAACCATAACCCCCAAGAGCTTCAAGGAACGCCTTGAGGTAATGGTGCAGTCACCGACTCTGACCACCGCCTGTTGCTCTAATTTGCGGTTGTTCACAACCGTAACCTCCGTTTTATGGTGCGCTAACTCCAGTTTCCTAGAGTGCATCCATTCTTCGACCTTGCGTATGCAGTGCGCGGCCGTCAACTCGACCTCTTCGATCGACTCGCCGTAGACCTCTAGCGTGATGTCGTCTGCGAAACCGACGATCACAACCCCTACAGGGAACTTTAGTTTCAACACCCCGTCATACATGACATTCCACAACACCGGGCCCAGGATGGAACCTTGCGGTACCCCTGCGGTGATTGGGACGCACTTCTGACCCTCCTCCGTGTTGTAAACTAGTACCCGATTCTGGAAATAATTTTCCAAAATCTTGTACAACGACACCGGTACGTGGATGCTCCTAAGCGCGAGCGCTATAGAGTCCCAACTGGCGCTATTGAATGCATTCTTCACGTCAAGCGTGACGATTGCGCAATAGCGAATGCCCCAACTCTTACGCTGGAGTGCTACCTCTGCCGTCATATATATGTATATATGTATATATATATATATATATATATATATATATATATATATATATATATATATATATATATATATATATATATATATATATATATATATATATATATATATATATATATATATATATAAATATATATATATATATATATATATATATATATATATATTCTTCTGCGAAGTTACATAAAATTTTCTGATCTAAAACTGTCGAAAACTGAAAAGCTCTAGCGTGTGTTCTTATTACACTGAGAAACTTTGCTGAAGACTGCAAATACGTTGGATAGAGTTTCAGAATACTGGTCCGTGTATTCCATGTAATAAGTACATAGCAATTGTATTTTTACATGAAACCTATGAATATATTCAAACTGAAGTATCACAAAAACACAAAAAAAAAACACATTTATCAAAATTTGAAAAAATAAAGATTTTTTGATGGACAATTTTTAAAAAAAAATCAAGGTTTGCTAATACCTGCTAACCTATGAGATATCTAATCCACAAAATTATGTACTTTTTTCAAATTTTGTGTAATATTTTCACTTAAGTGCTTCAAAAACTTTTGTACTCGGAAGAAAACGACGTAATAATTCAATTTCTATCGAGAAAAAATTTGTAAGAAATTATTTCGCGTGAACTCATAAAATTATCACAATAAAAAGTGAAATTCAGACAAATTTTATAAAAACTCGTAGATCATTGAAACTTGAAGAGTTAGAAATTTTGTATATTCTGTAAATTGCATAGAATTTAGAGATCTACAACTTTTGGTCGTAGCCGACGTCTTCATTGGCCAGAGCAGTGGTATTTACGGAATCGTAATGATGAACTGAAGCCAAAAATCGACCTCAGACATTTTGAATTCTAAGATGGAGACTTCCGGTGTCTGGAAAACAGCGGAAAATGACCTAATACCACCCAATATGGGTATTTTCGGAATCGTGATGATGCACTGAAGCCACAAATCGACCTCAGACATTTTAAATTCTAAGATGGCGACTTCCGGTGTCTGGAAAACAGCGGAAAATGACCTAATACCACCCAATATGGGTATTTTCGGAATCGTGATGATGCACTGAAGCCACAAATCGATCTCAGACACAGTTTGAATTGTAAGATGGCAACTTCCGGTTTCTGGAAAACAGCCAAAAATGGTCGATTTCCATCCAATATGAGTATCTCCGGAACCAGAATGATGCAGGGAGCTAAAAATTGACCTCAGACACCATTTAGAATTGTAAGATGGCAACTACTGGGAAACTGCCAAAAATGAACGAACACTTCTCAATATGGATATTTACGTAATTGAGATGATGCATAGAAGCCAAGCATTGACCCTGAACACCATTTTGAATTCGAAGATGACCACTCGCAGTTTCTGGAAAACAACGAAAATAACTGAATACCACGCAATATGGGTATTTCCGGAATCAGGTTGATGCAAGAACAGATAAAAATTACCGATGACCAAAAAAAAAGAAAATGACCAATATGGATATAGGGTAGGGAACATATTTTAAGCAGCTTTAGGAACCGCCTGTGTATTCAGACGAAATACTCGAAATGTGTTGGGTGAAAATCAAACAATAGTATATCAATCTGTTCGCTATCGTTTTCTCTATCAGAACTTGTTTTCAGATTGTAAAACTAAGTTAGCAAACTTTGACAATCGTGAATCAAAGTTACGAATCGAGGGTCACTATTCCAATCACCCCGAACCTATTTTAAGCAGTTTCCATCTGTTTTGCAGGTGTTTTTTTTTCAGCACCTGAAGTGGCTCCTGAATGGCTGCAATATAGGTTGATTTGTTTCAATTGCAATTGCTCACAGATTTCTTTGTGATTAAGGGTATTACTTATATTCGTAAGGCAGCTAGACAATCAAAGTTTTCGTTTCCATCATTGAAATTGTCGATATTGATCAAAATGCAGGAGTTTGAGGCCAGTTTTCTTCGACTGATTAAAATAGGCGCTACTGCTTAAGCCGTTCCTTACCCTAATCAAAATAAAGGTGATGTACAAAAGCCAAAAGTCTAGGACGTTGTCATTCCGATGAAACCAACCAATTCAAACGATTTGTCGTTCGACTTTGATCATATCCTATGGCTGATTCGTCGTGCATCTGCAGACTATTATTATTTCCTGTATGGACTTCCTCACTGCGACCAGAATCGTAGATCTATTGTGAGAGGACTATAGGGGCCGTTCAATAATTACGTAAGCATATTTTTTCACTTTCTCAACCCCCCTCCCTCCCTCGTAAGACATTGTAAGATTTTTTTGATACCCCCCTCCCCCCTAGTAAGATATTACTGCCAGCAGATTTAGATTTTAACTTTAGTTTTATCATCCTGAAGCAAGTACAATACTTCGTTTCCCCTTCGGTCCTTATTCGAGTTAATAGTCCTTTTTAGGAATTTTACTGTCCACACCTTCATGAACATGGTTATTTAAACAGCAGCATTAACAATATTTTTTTTACGTAAGATAATCAATTTACCCCCCTCCCTCCCTTGTAAGATAACGTAAGAAAATTGCACACACCCCCTCCCCTCCTATTTGCGGCCCCATAAACAAATCGCAAGGAATTAATGGCTTTGAAATGTTTAGAATTATTGGTGCTATGACACTCATAATAACCCGGATTCCGCGGCAGATGTCACTTTGCGACGTTTTTCTCACTTACGTGAGTCCCGTAATAGGATTTTGTTCACTTCACTCTGGTTTCACCGTGAAGTGACTCCCGTAATAAGCAACATTAAATTGAACACAAAAAAGGGCGAGACGAAGTTTGCCGGGTCAGCTAGTAGTATATATTTAAAACAATTACTGTTATGTGCTCCCGAAATCCTCTATGGCTATTGGTGAAATTTCCATCGTCTACTTCATGAAATAAATTCGAGAATTCTATGAGGTACTATGAGATAAATCGGGGTGAAATTGATCACCCTCAAAATCCATACATTCTATTGGAAATGTGCTCTTTTTCTATATGTTCATGATATATGATGATTGCTGAACTGGAAAATATCAACCACAGTTAGTTTGGAAACAAAAATAACGATATTTCAGGTTAAAAATTATTCATTGTGGTTCCTAAGCTGCAGTTTGCTAAACTTGCGCTCATTTGATCACCGTTAGATCGATTTCAATTTGGTTTGTTGCAAAAGTTCAAAAACTAGCTCTGAAATGAAAATCTTTATAATTTTCTGCGAATTCATCCATATTACCACAGATAACAGATATCCAAGCTAACTTTGCTTCATGTGTAAAAAGACGCAACGGTTTTTTAGCATGTCGCAATACGCAGTATGATGGCGCTAAGAACACTTAGTGGTCAATGATTCGATAAAATCGATAGTTTTCCAGCTTTTATCGATATTATCGCAATGAGAATGGTTGCCGTTTTTAAATGTAGAAATTTTGAGCAGTCGTAATGTGTACATTATCGACTTATTTATTCAATCCCTCTGTATATTTGCGATAAATTTTTTTGTTTTAGTGTTGGTTTGAAAAAATAAATACATAAACCTCACAAAATCTATGTTATATCGTTGCATAAACAGCGACTGTATAATCTGTAAGAATTTTCATGCGTCTGGCAGCTTCGACCGTAAACCAGCGCTGCCATCACTAAAGTGGTTAAAGTCGCAAGTTGCAGGAAGATGTCGTTAGCATTCCAAACGAGTAAGAATTTGAAATCTTACACACGATTTCTGGAGTTTTTTGTTCTAGCTTGGATGTCTGTTATCTGTGATATTACTTTGATGGTATGAAATAATCATTGTTGAAAAATATATTTTGAACTTTTATCAAACTTTACTCACTTCTCTCTTTAACGTAATTAACCCTTAATTTAGATTACTTTAAGTAAATTCAATACTATTTTTGATATTTGGAAACTTGTTTGATTAAATTTGATTGAGTTTTGACTGAGTTAGAAGAATTTTTCGAAAATTTGTGAAACTGCACTGGGCATGCAAGAGTTAACTTTGACAGGTATGTGGATTTTTCAAAAGTTACATTTTATGACACGTAAACATTGCCTAGTGTTGTAAGATTAGTATCGTGTGATTAGAATTTTTATTCCGAATTTTCAGGTGATCAATTTCACCCCACTGATCAATTTCATCCCACTGATCAAATTCACCCCATTCCACGGTACTTATGATAAAGCGCTTATTGAAGAATGATCAGAAATAAGAGTGAATTTTCGATAAAATAAGTAGGGTATCGGCTCTATTGTCGTCAGGTTTGTCCAATTATCGTCCGGGGGGTTAATGAAGTCATAGAGAACTTACCTTTTGCAGAAAGACGTTCTGCATTTTGATGAGCCATCATGCAAGAAACTGACGCTCTAGGACATCATTTACCCCCCCCCCCCCCCCCCTGACGCTAATAGATAAAACCTGTCGATAATAGAACGGATATCCTATCTAGCTTTTTTATCTTTATGGTTAGTAGAAAAAGTTGTTCTACGATTTTATAGCTGCTTTAATTATTAACAACTTAAAAGAAAGGGTTTCTCTATCTTTGAAAATAACTGATATAAATTCAAAAAACTAATTTTTCGCTCTTACTGCTTTTATTTAAATTGTTACATTAAAACTATCTTTGAACGACTTTTTGAGAGAAACAATTTGCAATGCTGACATCGTGAATATTTAATTAAACCTAATAATAGGGTGCCCAATAAAAACGGCTTTATTCGCAGTGTTTTATTTTCAAACATCCATAATTTTTTAACCAATTAATGGCGTCGGGTCCACCTGTGCACTGCGCAGGTACACTATTCTCTAATATCCGAGCATATGCAATTATCGAAATATAATAACCTATAAAAACAAGTAAGCATACTAGCGACACCCTTTAATTCAAAGCATCAATCACTTAGGTTTGATTTGCTTCTTTCATTTAAGGAAAAAGAACTTAAATAAATGTTCGGTGCACATGTGACGAAATCAACCACGCGACGCCTCTGGAACCAGTTGATTGATTTTTTATCTTTTTAGATCTAAATAGGCTTTTTTTCTAGTTTTTCGATCACAAATATGAATACTTTCGTTAAACTTGTTGTTAAAAAAAAAATTATTGCTGGGAAAAAACTCGAACTTGCGATTGCGTTGTAATGTCAATCATCTTTATTAAATAATTTACGCTCCCGGGAGATAAACCAAAGTGCTTCACGTCAGAACCATAACTAGGTATATATAACAATCGATTATGAAAATAATTAAAATTAATTCATTATTATTATTGATAAAATTAAATTAAATTATACGGCATTTGTATTTTGATCAACACTAAACGGAACCAGCTCTCTGAATTGTAGCACGCGGTTTTGTGAAGCATCCGAGGGAATTGGTTCCTTTGTTGTATTCTTAGTCTCCTACGAAAACAAGAACATGAAACAGTTATGCTAATAATGTAATAAACAAAAAAAACCTTAATTTAAAACCGTTAAAAACAGCTTACCCAGCAAAGTTATCTCTCATAGCAAGTATAAATATTTGTCGGAAGGAGAATCGTGATTCGATTTGACTTTAAGTAATTTCCAGTAGCTCCTGATCGATTATTCCTGCATATCAATAAAATTAAACATTATTAGTTTCCAACACTTTTAATCGAACTAATTACCTAGTATACACATCGGCATCTATATCACTTAAGTAATGTTAAATTGATTATCCTATATCCTGTTACCCAGTCAACTATCTGCGCCAATCAGAATCTACTTGGTGGTTGACTTTTTGCTGTTCCCGACGATCCAAATTTTCGGCAGATTATTGATAATTAGTACATTTATGGTAACGACTTATAAATTTTTTATCGCCATTCTCCCAGAACTAACGGCAAACCTCAATCAATTTCTATCGGCTGTGCTCAATTTCCAACATTTTTTAAATTAATTACCGCATGGTTTCTCAGCACTGAACATTTCACTAGAACAATAATGTCCAACTTATTCGATTTTTTCACACAAAACAACCAAAGCATCCCGCGGCGACAGCGATTTGTACAAACATTTGCAACTTGCAAAAAACGAGAAAAAAGTACCGGCGCCGTCGATTTGTAGAGAGATACGTATAGCGATTCATTTAGATTTTAAAAAATCCATTGTCACAAATGTTTTTCTTGAAAATGTTACACAAACTTCGCTAAACTAGAAATTTTCTTCGGCCATTTTTCAAAAAAAAAAACCTTACACAAAACAGCAGGAAAACGAGAAACAAACCCGCGACGACGGCGATTCGTACATTCGTTGTACGAAACGGTGTTCCGTTTCTAAAACTGAAGATTTTAAAAATCGATTGTCACAAATCCTGGATGTTTTACTGGATGTTGCACACACTTCACGAAACAACAAATTTTCTTCAACTTATTCAATTTTTTTCAAAGAACCAACACCAAGCAGCGAAACAACGAGAAAAAACTACCGGCGCTGGCGATTCGCAACTTTCGACTGACTTTGATGTTCCGTTCCGTTACCAAAATGAATTTTAGAAAATCGATAACGTTTATTTATTAAACAATCCACTAAATAAATTTTCTTCGGCTCATTCGATTTTTCCAGTTAACTAACACAAAACAGCAAAAAAAAAAGAGAAAAACCTACCGGCGCCGGCGATTTGTAAAAAGATTCGTATAGCGATCCACAATTTTTGACTAACGTTGCTGCTCCGTTTGCAAAACTGGAAACTTTTTTAAAAATTTATGTCACAAATGTTTTTCTTGAAAATGTTGCACACATTTCGCATAGCTAGAAATTTTCTTCAGCCAAATGATTTTTCAAAAACACAAAACGAGAAAAACCCGTGGCGACGGCGATTCGTACAGCCATCCGCAACTTTCGACTGGCAGGGTACTTTTCTTCCGGCCCAGAAACAAACCCCTAAAGGTCGTTCAGATTTGTAAACTTCTGCGAAAAAGATATACCAGCTTGGTAGAGGTTTGTAAAGTTAAAGCCGATAAACTGAAGGCCACATTTTCTGATCTTCAACATGCAAATGCAGTTGTTGAAGATCAAAACTTTACGATCGAGTACCGGGTGTATATTCCGGCTCGAACAACTGAGATCGAGGGCGTCATAACGGAACCCGATCTCACAGAGAAAGAAGTTATGGAAGGAGCGGGTCGTTTCAAAAACCCAAACCTCCCAGAAATTAAAGTCTTAGAGTGCCGGAGAATGTACTCTAAGGACAACATGGGCAGCTACTCTCCGAACGATTCGTTTCGAGTCACCTTCGAAGGGAAAGTGCTCCCAGATTTCTTCGAGCTGTACAAGCTCAGACTACCGGTACGACTTTTTATCCCAAAAGTCATGTCGTGTACAAATTGTCTGCAGCTAGGGCACACGAAAACCTACTGCAGCAATAAAACCAAATGCTGCAAGTGTGGGGAAATCATGGAGAGTAACCATGCTTGTAGTGAACAGGAAGCAAAATGCTCCCTATTTGGTGGTAGCCCACACAAAGTCGAGACGTGCGAAAAATATAAGCTACGGTTTGACGCACTGAAAAAATCGACAAAACAACGTAGTAAGCAGTCTTTCGCACAGATGCTAAAGACTGCCCTACAGCAGGATGAAAATCGTTACTCCAGTTTGGAGAACGATGATTCGAATGATGACGAGGAGGATTATCAACCACTCCCGTCAACCGGAGCTGTGCGAAAACGGCCAAGTGCATCTTCTCCTAAACTCCCCAGAAAGGAGCTGAAGAAGACGCTAACTGATACTCCACAAGGTTCCGCTCCAAAGCAAAATGCTAAAGCGACTCCTCCTGGTTTCAGAGTTAACTACGATCAGGAGTTTCCTAAACTTCCAGGGAAACAATCTGCTACCACCCCTAAACTGTCAACGGAGTCTGAAATACCGTCTACTGATGGGCGTATTTCATTCAAAATGATCGTTGAATGGATATTCACCACTTTTGGTTTATCCGATGCTCTTAAAAATATGATTTCGGCTTGGCTTCCAACAATTTGCATGTTGGGTAAGCAACTAAGCACCAAATGGCCCCTCCTCGCGTTCGTATCCTTCGATGTCTAAATCAGACAGCCGAAGTGACGAATCGACAACAAGGATCATACAATGGAACTGTAGAAGCTTGATCCCCAAATTAGATAAATTTAAACTCCTGCTCCACGATAGCAAATGCGATATTTTCGCGCTATCTGAAACATGGTTATCAACTGATACGACACTAGCCGTTCAAGACTTCAATATCATCCGTTTAGACCGAGGAAACCCTTATGGCGGAGTGCTCCTTGGTATAAAAAAATGCTACCCATTCTTCCGAATTCCTCTCCCAGCAATTGAAGGCATAGAAATTGTTGCTTGCCATATAACAGTTGCAGGTGAGAGCCTTACGGTCGCATCAGTCTACATTCCACCTAGAGCTATTATAAACCGGTTGCAGCTAACACAAATAACGGAACTGCTGCCGACTCCACGTCTTATCCTGGGAGATTTCAATTCTCACGGTATGGCGTGGGGAGCACCTGGTGATGATAACCGGGCTATTCTTATTGAAAGCTTACTAGACGAGTTCGATATGACCCTATTGAACATACCTGGGTTAGCTACAAGAATAGCAAGGCCTCCAGTACGAGAGAGCACTATAGATTTATCTATGTGTTCCTCCTCAATAGCTTTGGATTGTAAATGGGAGATTATTCAAGATCCCCATGGTAGTGATCATTTGCCAATAAGTATTTCGATTATGAGCAGGCTCCAGTCTGTTACCACAGTCGAAGTAGAGTATGATCTCACCCGGAATATTGATTGGGAAAAATTCTCGAACATGATATCCCAGGAGCTCGAAACAACCGACGAGCTTTCTCCATCAGACGAATACAACTTCCTTGCGACATTAGTTTTAGATAGCGCGTTGCAATCTCAGACGAGGCCCGCCCCTGAGAACAAGTTGAAAATTCGCCCTAACAAACAATGGTGGGACAAAGAATGCACCGAGATGAAAAAAACTCTGAAAAGAGCATACCTAGCATTCAGGAAAGATCATTCCATTCAACTTTTTGATCAGTTTAGAGAGCTGGAACTGGAACAGGCTAAACTGCACAAACTGAAAAAAAGATCATACTGGCAAAATTTCATAAGCACGTTACCCAGAGATGCTTCTATGAGCTATCTCTGGAATACGGCTCGAAAAATGCGCAATAGGTCCGACAGTAATGAGGCTAATGAATACTCTGAACGTTGGATCTATGATTTCGCGAAAAAGGTATGCCCAGACGCTGTCCCATCACAGCAAAAATTCAGCGATACAACGGCTATTGAAGAACCAGAATTTACCATGTTGGAGTTTTCAATTGCCCTCGCGTCTTGCAAGAATAAGGCTCCAGGACCGGACAGGATCAAATTTAATTTGATGAAAAACCTGCCGGACTCGGCCAAGCTACGATTTCTTAAACTGTTTAATAAGCTAATCAGGAACAATATGATTCCGGAAGCTTGGAGACAGGTTAAGATTATCGCAATCAAAAAACCAGACAAACCTGCCGCAGATCACCGCTCGTACAGGCCGATTGCGATGCTCTCATGCATACGCAAATTGCTTGAAAAAATGATCCTGCGTAGACTTGACAACTGGGCAGAAACAACTAACCAACTATCAGAGACCCAGTTCGGCTTTCGTAGGGGCAAGGGCCCTAACGATTGCCTGGCATTGCTAGCCACAGAAGCGGAAATGGCTCTTGGTAGCAAACAACAAATGACCTCGGTTTTCCTGGATATCACAGGCGCATTTGACTCAGTTTCAATCGAAATTCTTTCCGAGAAACTGCATCAGAGAGGATTCTCCCCTATATTAACAAACTTTTTGATCAACCTGCTGTCTGAAAAGCATTTACTTTTCAACCACGGTTCTTCAACAATAACACGAACAAGCTACATGGGTCTCCCCCAAGGCTCTTGTCTGAGTCCGCTGTTGTACAACTTTTACATCAGTGACATCGACACATGCCTGACGGACGGCTGTACAATGCGCCAGTTAGCTGACGACTGCGTTGTATCAGTCACGGCGACTCTAGCTGTAGACATGAAAAACAGCCTGCAAAATACGCTAGATAATCTGACCGGTTGGGCCAGTTGTCTTGGAATCGAATTCTCGCTTGAAAAAACGGAGATGGTAGTCTTTTCAAAGAAGCGACCACCACCTCGTTTCGAGCTACTTTTGTCCGGAATACCCATCACTCAGTCACCTAGCTTCAAGTATCTAGGAGTATGGTATGACTCTAAGTGCACATGGGAAAAACATATCAATTACCTGAAGCAAAGATGCCAACCGAGAATTAATTTTCTTCGGATGGTAACAGGAACATCATGGGGAGCGCATCCAGAGGATTTAATACGACTCTACCAAACCACTATTCTGCCCGCAATAGAATACGGCAGCATATGCTTCAGAGGAGTCGCAGCCTCACACATGCTGAAGCTAGAGAGGATACAATACCGTTGTTTGCGTATCGCTCTAGGCTGCATGCAATCGACACATACCATGTCTCTAGAGGTCATTGCGGGAGTACTACCACTCAAAGAGAAGCTATTCGAGTTGGCTCTTCGTTTCCTCATCAGATCGGAGATAGCAAACCCAATGATAATCGAGAACTATGAGAGGTGTTTGGAAGTTGTTCAGAAACCCTGTATGTCAGTATACCAGCGGTTCATGACCATGGAGATAAACCCTTCGGTTGTTGCTCCATCCCGTGAGATTTCAACATCGCTCAACAATTCTTCTGTTGTATTTGATTTGACGATGAAACTAGAAATCCATGGAATTCCCGAACACCTTAAACCAACAGTTGTGCCATTAATATTTTCGGCAAAATTCGGCCACCTCCCAGAACAGAACTCCTTTTTCACGGACGGATCTGTGATGGATGGACAATCCGGATATGGCGTTTTTAACACAGATCATCACATATCCCGCAAACTGGCACAGCCTTGCTCCATATATGTAGCTGAATTAGCTGCCATACACAATTCGCTGCGAATTATCGAGCTCAAGACACCAGGCAATTATTTCATCTTCTCGGACAGCCTCAGTTCTATCGAAGCTCTCCGATCGATTAAACCGGTCAAGCACCCGTCCTATTTCCTTCCGGAAATTAGACGGATATTAGAAGTGCTGGTTGATCGGTCTTTCATTATCCGCTTTGTGTGGGTCCCCTCTCATTGCTCAATCCCAGGCAATGAAGAAGCTGATTTATTAGCGAAAAGGGGTGCCATAGAAGGAGATATATTTGATAGACCGATCATCTATACCGAGTATTTTCACTTGCCTCGACAACTGGCCCTGGCAAACTGGCAGGAAAAATGGGATAAAGACGATCTTGGGCGATGGATGCACTCGATTTCGCCCAAAGTGTCTACAAAAGCTTGGTTCAAAGGGTTAGATTTAACTCGAGATTTCATTCGAGTTATTTCGCGCCTAATGTCCAATCACTATGTTGCAAACGCACACCTGTATCGAATAAACTTAGTCGATAGTAATATGTGCGAATGTGGAGGGTACGAAGATATAGATCATATAGTCTTCGTATGCCCTAAGTACCACAGAGCAAGGACCAAGCTTATTGATTCTCTCCGAAAACAGAAAGTGACATTTACAATGCAAGTACGGGATGCACTTGCTAGCCGCAACCCAGCGCTTGTAATACCTATTTATGACTTTTTAAGAGATATCAAGTATCGAATTTGATTATCTCCTTGCTTCTTCTTCTTATTTTTCCAACACAACCTCCATAAAAAAGTTTCACACTAATTCTGTTCCTTTTTTTTCTTTTATTGATCTTTTTAGAGACACATGAATCATCGCTTCTTTCTGAGAGACATGATCCACCAAACATAGATATAAGTTTTGATTTCTAAAGATATAAGGAACCATCACACCTTAACGAATAGTATTAAGAATTGATATTTACTCATACAGAGAAGAACTTCATTTATTATTGTTATTGTTAGCCGTAGGTTTAAATGATATGTATTTTTAAATTGTATTTATAAAAAAGAAAAGATGAGAGGGTTTTTATGCCTGTTTGAGGAGGAGCAGTCGGGATACAGGCTCTACTCAAGCTGGCTTTTCCCTACTCCAAAAGATATTCGGCCCCGTTATGCTTTGCGGTTGGGCCTAAATAAATATTAGTTTTTTGAAAAAAAAAAAAACTTTCGACTGGCGGTATTCTGTTCCCAAAACTGGAAAATTTTTAGAAATCGATTACCGCAAATGTTGCACACACTTCACAAAACAAATTTTCTTCGGCTTATTCGATTTTTCAAAAAATAAAACTTGCACAAAACAGCAGAAAAACGAGAAAAAACTACCGGCGCCGGCGATTCGTACAGCGATTCGCAACTTTTGACTGACGTTTGCACACGTACGTAAACAAGAATGGCACGTTCGTACGAAAGCAACGATGTTCGAAAGCTCGAATTGGTTAGAACGAATCGGATTCGTATGTGTTCGTATCGCATTCGTACGCCGCTGCTGCTTTCGTACGAAAGCGATACGGCCGTAAACAAGAATAAGGGTGATAAACTTTCAGCTTGTAATATCAAGCTATAAACTTTCAGCTTGCAAAAAACTTGTATGCAACTGAAAAAAGCTTCTTGTGCGCAGCTTACAAGCGCTTACGCAAGGATACAAGAGCTTTGCTGGTGAAACTTGCGCAATTGTGACTTGTGTGCGCACTAACACACAGTGGGCCAATTTTCTAAAAACGATGAAAAAAAAATTATTTTTAAATATATAAATAAATTAATTAAAACATAATTTAAATTTAAAATTGAATTTAAGAAATAAATTGGTCTCACAATAAAACGGAAATTATTAAAATCAATCTTAAATAAGGTTGATAAAATGTCGCTGGAAAAATCTCTCGGTAATCAAACCGAACGAGATATATTTTCCAAAAATGCAATCTGCTAAGTTCTTACAAGTGAATCTCCACCACGCTAAAGGCGCATCGGCAGTCCTTAGTAGGAGATTCAAAAAGGAGGAGCTAGACATGGTTCTTATCCAAGAACCATGGTGCAATAAAGGTAAAATATTAGGGATTCAAATGAACTCTGGCAAACTATATTACGACGATTCACAGAGTTCGCCAAGAGCTGCAGTTCTAGTGAACAAAGCAGTAAAATGCTATCCTGTGACAGAATTTGTAAAACGAGATATTGTAGCGGTCATGGTTCAGGTGCCAATCACCAGGGGGAATACTGAGGTAATTGTTGCTTCGGCTTATTTTCCAAGTGAAATAAATGAGGCGCCTCCTCCTGAGATTGCTTCGTTTGTCAAATTTTGCAGAGACAATAATAGGGCATTCATCATAGGCTGTGATGCCAACGCTCACCATACAGTTTGGGGGAGCAAGGGCGTTAATGGTCGTGGTGAGTGCCTATTGGAGTTTCTCTCGTCAAATAATATAGATATATGCAATAAAGGTAACAAACCAACATTTACAAACGCTATCAGAGGTGAAGTTTTGGATCTGACGCTATGCAGTCCAGCAATTTCTGAAAAAATTTCTAACTGGCATGTATCGGATGAAACCTCACTATCTGATCACAAGCACATTTTGTTTGAATGGATTGGTGGGAAACCATCATCTGTTACTTACAGAGATCTTTAAAAACAGACTGGGATCAATATGCACAATATTTGCGAAAAGATTCACCTTTAAATTGTAGCAGAATTGAAACAGTTTCAGAATTGGAATCTATGACAATTCAGCTAAATGAAATGGTGATAAATGCATACAATAAAAGTTGTCCCGCCAAACAATCGTCCTCAAGTAGGGACGTGCCATGGTGGAACAAGAAGCTTGAAAGTCTTAGTCGGAAACTTTTTAATAAAGCAAAACGTACTTCAGACTGGGCTCAATATAGAAGAGCCTTAACTGAATATAGCAATGAAATCCGGAAATCTAAAAGAAGGTCTTGGGTTCAAATGTGTGAATCTATTGAAAAAACTCCAGTTGTTTCTAGATTACAAAAGACTCTTGCCAAAGATCATACCGTTGAGCTTGGCAATCTAAAGCGTCACGACGGAATCTATACTAGTGGTCCTCGTGATACCTTAAATCTAATGATGGAAACGCATTTTCCCGGTTCTATTGAAAAGACGGATTCAGCCATCTCTGATTTAGTTGAAATTTGTTCTACGCAGACTAGCTCTTGGTCTGCTAGAACGGAAAATACTGTATCAGATGTGGCGGATGAAATTTTTACGAGAACCAGGGTGGAAAGTGCTATGAGATCCTTTGAGCCTTTTAAGTCTGCAAGTGTAGATGGAATATTTCCAGCATTGCTTCAAAAAGGTGAAGCAATCCTAATTCCTTCTCTCATTGAGATCTTCAAGGCCAGTTTAAGGTTGAATCATATTCCATCAAAATGGAGGGTAGTAAAAGTAATCTTTATACCTAAAACTGGGAAGCGTGATAAGACGCATCCTAAATCATTCAGACCCATTAGTCTTTCTGTTGGGGCAACTGACCACCCTATGGGGATTCACCACTTGGGCTCGCCGTTGACAGTGAGTCTGTTAAGCGGATGTACGCACTCGTGCCAACTGAGAGTGATAAGTTGTCATTCGGGTATCCGACGAGAGACTGAACACACATATTTTTATAATACGCTATTAAATTCGTTTGTACTGTTCTTATTGTTTAACTTTTATTTTATCACCTCGCCTTAACAGTACGACAGTGGCGACGAGTATTACGAGTTTTATTTTTTCGCGTTCGCAAGTGTTTCAGATTTATAATTCTCGTTGATTAGAAATTCGGAAAAATTTCTTTCTCACCGCCTCGCAAAAGGAAGCGAAGAATGGAGGATGACCGCAACTATGTGGATCAAAATCCGGGAATCAACCCACCCGGCCCGAATCATCCGTTTCCACCACATCCACATAACCTCCAACAGCAGCGTCATCATATTCCTGCACAACCCGGTCAACCGCAAGCGATGCCGATTGATCCTGTCCTCCTGCAGATTTTACAGCAGCTTCAGCAGCAACAGGCTGTTACTAATCAGTTGCTACAGCGCCAGCACGAATCAGCGCAACAGCAACAAGGTTTTCTCCAACAACAGGAGGCAATGTTTCTCAATGCAATGGGGTCCATTCAAGTGAGCGTCCCTCCAAATCCGGAGGCAATTCTGGACTCATTGGCAGGGAACATAAAAGAGTTCCAATACGATCCTGATACTCGCAGCACGTTTGCTGCCTGGTTCGCTAGGTATGAGGACCTATTCGCTAAAGATGCCGAACGTATCGATGATGGTGCAAAAGTGAGGTTACTTCTCCGGCGATTGGGAACAAATGAGCATTACCGATACGTGAGCTATATTCTGCCGAACACACCGAAAGATTTTTCATTCAGTGATACAGTGGGGAAGCTGAAATCTCTGTTTGGGACAAAAGAGTCGACCGTGAAAAAACGCTATTGTGCACTCACTTTAGCAAAAGTTCCAGCTGAAGATTTCGTGTCATATGCATGCCGAGTTAACAAGATGTGTGTTGAATTCGACCTTAAAAAGCTTTCAGAAGAACAATTCAAATGCCTAATATTTGTGTGTGGAATAAAGTCCGAGTGTGACGCCGAAGTGCGAACAAGACTGCTAACAAAAATTGAAGACTGTGCCGACGTCACACTTGGAGCTTTGATGGAAGAGTGTCAGCGTTTGATTAACTTAAAAAACGATACTGCAATGATAGAAGCCAGTGCTAGTGGACCAAAAGTGCAAGCAGTGAAAAGCAGTCTTAGTTATCGGAAGCAATTTAAAAAGCCGAATGAACAAAGGTGTCCCCAGCCGTCTCAAGGGAACCACAAGAACAGGCCAGCTACTCCATGCTGGAAGTGTGGTGCCATGCACTATTCGAAGTTCTGCGGATTTCGGAACCACAAATGTGCTGATTGTCATCAGGTGGGTCATAAGGAAGGGTATTGCTCAAGCGCCCGACGTTCCCTCAAATCGGTCAAACATCGGAATGGGAATTTGTCTATTCAAACCGTTACGCTAGCTGTTAGTAGTATACAGTGCAAGCGACGATATGTGTGGGTCAAAATAAATGGCGTGCCTGTTCGTCTGCAGCTAGACACAGCATCAGATATTACGATAATTTCTGAACAAGTGGGGATGCAGATTGGCCACCCGGCAGCAAATCCCACCACACAAACAGCCAAATCTGTATCTGGTGAGAAGCTAGACCTGTTATACGAATTTATTGGTAAAGTTTCATTAAATGGATGCACCCAAAATGGCCGTGTATTCGTGTCGGGAAATTCACTTAATCTTCTGGGTATCGATTTAATCGATAAATTCAATCTGTGGTCACTGCCTATGGACAAATTTTGTAATAAAATAGAAAATGCTGCTCAGGATATAAGTGCTTTGAAACGGGTGTACCCTGAGCTTTTCAGCAATAAGCTCGGGCTTTGCACAAAAACAAAAATTGTGCTGTCTTTGAAGGATGCAAGCAAACCTGTTTTCCGACCCAGGAGACCTGTAGCATACGCAATGCAAGCTATAGTTGACGAAGAGCTTGACCGTTTGGAACGATTGAATATTATTTCACCTGTGCAGTACTCAGAGTGGGCTGCACCGACAGTTGTTGTACGAAAGGCAAACGGCACTATCCGTATATGCGGTGATTACTCAACTGGGCTCAATGATCAGCTTCAGTCACATCAGTACCCGCTACCGTTGCCGCAGGACATTTTCTCAAAATTAGTAGGTTGTACTGTCTTCAGCCAAATTGATTTATCCGATGCATTCTTGCAGATGGAGGTAGATGAGGAATGTCGGAAGTTGTTAACCATCAACACGCACCGGGGACTGTATCAATACAATAGGCTCCCTCCTGGCGTGAAGGCGGCTCCAGGCGCGTTCCAGCAGATGATCGACACTATGCTGGCCGGTCTATCGAATACGTCGGGATATTTAGATGACGTGATTGTTGGTGGTAGAGATGAAAACGAACATTCACGTAACTTGCACGCAGTACTGCACCGAATTCAAGAGTACGGATTCACTATTCGCCTAGAAAAGTGTGCATTCGGACAGCATAAAATCCGATACCTAGGGCATATGCTAGATCGCCAAGGCCTTCGGCCAGATCCAGATAAGATCCAAGCTATTAAAGATATGCCTGCTCCCAAGGACCTCACAGGTGTTCGCTCTTTCCTTGGAGCATTGAACTATTACGGTAAGTTCGTGCCGAATATGAGAACACTGCGCTACCCTTTGAATGAACTTTTAAAATCCAGCACATCTACATTCAAGTGGACACCAGCATGCCAGAGTGCATTTGAAAAATTTAAAGCAATTTTGTCGTCAGAGCTCTTACTGACACACTACGATCCGATGCAGGAGATAGTTGTTTCGGCTGATGCTTCGTCGATCGGTGTTGGAGCAACAATTAGCCATAAGTTGCAGATGGCCAAATGAAGGTGGTTCAACACGCGTCCCGCGCCCCCACTGCAGCTGAGCAGCGATATTCACAGCCAGACAGAGAAGGACTGGCTATTGTCTTCGCTGTTACAAAATTTCACAAATATATATTTGGTAGAAGATTCCGATTGCAGACAGATCATGCACCGTTATTACGGATATTTGGCTCTAGAAAGGGCATACCGGTTTACACTGCAAACCGGCTCCAGCGGTGGGCTTTAACGTTGCTGTCATATGATTTTTCGATAGAATATATTTCAACTGATAAATTTGGGAACGCTGACGTGCTATCCAGGCTTATCAACCAGCATATTAAGCCAGACGAAGATTTCGTTGTTGCATGTGCCTCGTTGGAAGAAGATTTAAGGTCAGTAATAATCAGTAGTAGAGATGGTCGGGTACGGGTATTTTTACCCGAAACCCGTACCCGACCCGTACCCGACGGGTTCGGGTCGGGTTTCGGGTAACGCCAAAAAATATTCTACGGGTTCGGGTCGGGTACGGGTAATTAAAAAACCAAGGCTTCGGGTTCGGGTCGGGTACGGGTTTGAAAAATTCTCAATTGGTCGGGTACGGGTAATTTAATTTTCGTGCATTGTGAGAATTTAATTTTTATCATTTCAAGCCTGGGTGTTTTCTTAATGTCGATAATCGGTAAGATCGGAGAGAAAATCGCCCATCATCACTCAACGAGAGATCGCCCAATACCTATTCTGACAGTTGTCGGCAGTCTATGCACCAAGGGAATGACATCATGCTGTCGCTTTTTAATGTTAGATTGAATAGTTCTTCCTGCAACGGTTTTGATTTAAATGGAATTTTTGTCGGGCTTTTTTCATCACTGTCAGGAAAACCGCGGCATTGCATTGCACAGTGGGGCGACTTAATACAAATGCTTGCCAAGTAAAAAAAAGTGTCGATAAATACGACAAAAATATGGTATATACTTAATTTTGGGGTGCTGAACACAAATCTCCATTCCACTTTTTATTTGAAGACGTCCATAAAGCACGTGACTTAATTTTTCATGATTTTTTAGCACTTTTCACTTTTTTATTAAACAGAATTATATGATCTTTAACCACAAGCAACGCCACAGGGCGTCCTCTTTACAAAAACAGCTTACGTAGTTTTTGCACAACTCCTCAAATCAACCAAATTTCGCAAAAAAAAAATTTTTATAAAAATTAAAACAATATTATATATTATAATAGGTAATAAAAACTAACTACAAATCAATTTTTTCTTCGAGGCCAAAAAAAAAATCTAGCTATCATTGAAGCTGCAGAGCGTTTCAAAGTAATGATATTTTTTTTTAAATATGTCAAAAAACGTCAGTATGCCAAGTTTTGAAAAGTTATAAAAAAATCAAATTTTATGATATTGCACCCAAATTTTGGACTTAAGCACTTAAATGTTTATTTATTTATTTATTTATTTATTTATTTAATATCTGTTTTTTACAGATTTTTAGAATTTATCAATGACACCGAATCTATACTCAAAATTACAGGTTTTTGGCAAATGCAGTGAATTATCAAATTTTTCTCAAGTTATAAACTATATTAATTTTGGCCTTTTAAAATTCGTTTGACCCTTTAATGTGTTTATAAAACTCGTCGTTTATTTTAAACTTTACCAGACATGCACTTTTCATAGTGGACCGATTCCTTATAGTGGACCACCCGCCTGAAACTCTGGGTTCATCATCATTCGTTCACACGCACACTCGGTTCTAGCCTGGCTCCGGCCATCATTTCGAGAAACCACATATGACAATCAGTGCATAAAATGTACGAGGTACCCAGGCATGTTGAAATAAAAAATAAAAAAAAAACCAGGACGGGTCGGGTACGGATCGGGTACCGGCAATTTCGGCGTTTTTTTCTATCGGGTACGGGTCGGGTACGGGTAGTTAGAATAGATATTTTTCGAGTTCGGGTCGGGTACGGGTATTTTAAACAAACCAGACTACGGGTTCGGGTCGGGTACGGGTTTGAAAATTTTCGATGAGTCGGGTACGGGTAACAAATTTCCCATACCCGACCATCTCTAGTCAGTAGCACTAAAAACTTACCTCTCAGTTTTAGCATGGTAGAAGAAGCCACGAAATGCGATCCGACTCTTAGTAAACTATATCGATTCGTGAGCGATGGTTGGCCTAAGGAGCGAACGGATGTCAACGATTGGGAGATGCAACGCTATTTTGACCGCCAAGAAGCTCTCTCAATTGTGCAAGGCTGTGTTATGTTTGGAGACCGTTTAATTATCCCAGCACAGTATAGAAAGCGATGCATTATCCAATTGCATAAAGGTCATCCAGGTGCACAACGGATGAAAGCCATTGCACGCAGCTTCGTCTTTTGGCCAGGCTTAGACGAACAAATAGTCGACTTTGTAAAGGCTTGTCACCAATGTGCATTAGCAGCGCGTTCGCCACCAAAGGCAGAGCCACAATCATGGCCCAAATCGACAGCTCCATGGCAAAGGATTCACATCGACTATGCCGGTCCTTTGGAAGGAGAATACTACTTAATCGTTGTTGATTCAAACACTAAATGGCCGGAAATTTTCCCAACGAAACTGATAACAACGAAGGTAACACTCAGCTTGCTTCAAGATTTATTCGCCAACAAAGGAATACCAGAGATTCTTGTGTCGGACAACGGCACGCAGTTCAAAAGTTGGGAATTTGAGGAATTTTGTTGCCAGAACGGCATCAGGCACATAACGACAGCACCTTTCCACCCACAATCGAATGGCCAGGCCGAACGGTTCGTGGATACATTCAAACGAGCCATCCGAAAAATCCAGGAAGGGAAAGGTACGATCAAGCAGGCTTTAAATACGTTTCTTCTCACTTACCGAACAACTCCGAATCCAAATGTGCCAGATGGCAAGTCACCAGCAGAAGCTATGTACGGCAGACCGATAAGAACTTCACTCGAATTGCTGCGACCGCCCCGTAGATCAGTACCACAACCAGTGTCAGAATCGCCTGCCTTGCGAACCTTTAATAAGGAAGATAAGGTTTTCGCTAAAGTGTATGCGAGTAATAAGTGGACTTGGGTGCCCGGAGTCATAATGGAAAAACTTAGCAGAGTAATGTATAACGTCTGGGTCAACAATAGTAAAATGATTCGCTCGCACATTAATCAGCTTAAAAGTAGGTCTTCGTTCGCAGCTCAACAGCCGTCAACTAAGTCGCAAAAAATTCCGCTCGAGATTTTGCTTAATGAGTGGAACCTTGCTACTGCTGCGTCGATGCCAGAACCTGCCTCCTCTGCGCCGGTGAACGATGAGCCAGTGCTCGTCCCAGAGCCAGCCACCCTCCTCCATCGCCATCCTCATCATCGTCCACATCATCGGATTTCCAGTCAGCAGCTGAGACTTCACCTGTAGTTCCTCTTCCCAGGCGTTCTTCTCGACTTCGAAGACCGCCGCAGTGGTACCAGGGACACCACAGGTATTAAAGAGGGAGATGTTGGGGCAACTGACCACCCTATGGGGATTCACCACTTGGGCTCGCCGTTGACAGTGAGTCTGTTAAGCGGATGTACGCACTCGTGCCAACTGAGAGTGATAAGTTGTCATTCGGGTATCCGACGAGAGACTGAACACACATATTTTTATAATACGCTATTAAATTCGTTTGTACTGTTCTTATTGTTTAACTTTTATTTTATCATCTCGCCTTAACAGTACGACACTTTCTTCGGTTTTGTTGAAGACAATGGAAAAAGTGCTGAATGATTTCATTCATACATCTTACATGCAAACAAAACCGCTTTCAAAGTTCCAGTTTGCCTATCAAACTGGAAAATCCACTATAACAGCGCTTCATACGCTGGTCATGAAAATTGAAAAGTCACTTTCAGCTAAAGAAATTGCTCTGTGCTCTTTCTTGGATATTGAAGGTGCTTTTGATAATGCGTCCTATTCTTCAATGTCTAGTGCAATGAAGAACAAAGGATTTCACACGAGCATTGTTAACTGGATTCATACCATGCTTGCAAAAAGAGAAATCACTTCTGAGTTGGGAGGCTCGTCTATCACGATAAGGGCAACGAAAGGATGTCCGCAAGGAGGTGTTCTTTCGCCACTTATGTGGTCTTTGGTGGTGGACGATCTTCTCAAAAGCTTAGAAGCAAAAGGTTTCGAAGTTGTGGGCTTTGCAGATGACATAGTCATCTTGGTAAGAGGAAAGTTCGACAACATAGTTTCGGAAAGAATGCAGGAGGCTCTGGAGTATACCCAGTCTTGGTGTATAAAGGAGGGTCTCAGCAACATTCCGACAAAAGCTGTAATCGTACCTTTCACTAGAAAGAGGAAATTCAATCTAAAAACTCTCAAGCTTGGAGGAGTAGAAATTCCATTCAGTGAACAGGTTAAATACTTAGGAGTTATCCTTGATGCCAAGCTAAACTGGAATGCACATCTTGACTATGCAATCAACAGGGCGGTCAGTGCATTATGGTTGTGCTCCAAAACCGTTGGGAGAAAGTGGGGCTTGAGACCGAAAATGGTGATGTGGATATTCACATCTATTATACGTCCAAAACTGACCTACGCTGCGTTAGTGTGGTGGCCAAAAACCAAAGAGTCCACCGCTAGAACAAAGCTAGATAAAGTTCAACGACTTGCGTGCATTGCCTTAACAGGAGCAATGAAAAGCACCCCGTCAAAAGCTCTTGATGCAATTCTTCATCTGCTGCCGTTGTACGAATACGTGCATCTAGAAGCAGAAAAGAGTGCCTTGAAGCTAAAAATAACAAAAACTATATTGTCAGGTGATCTTGTGGGTCACCTGACAATACTGGACTTTTTCAAAAGAGGGCCAGTGATGAGTATGAATGGAGACTGGATGGCACCTCAGGATAACCATGATATTCCCTACAAGGTATGCGAAACGTCGCGTGCAGACTGGGAAGTCGGAGTTCCTGATGTTCGTCCCGGTTCAACGATATTTTTCACAGATGGCTCAAAAATAGGTAGCAAAACTGGTGCAGGAATCTTCGGCCCTGGAATTAATATTTCAGTGGCAATGGGACACTGGCCAACAGTGTTTCAAGCAGAGATTTTTGCAATACTTGAATGTGCGAATGTATGTCTGACTAGGAAATACATACATGCAAATATTTGTATTTTCTCTGACAGTCAAGCAGCACTGAAAGCACTTGTCTGGGAATGTATTCTCACATTGCGACAGCTATGTCAAACAAACTCAGTAAATTTGTATTGGGTTCCAGGACATTGTGGCATTGGTGGGAATGAAAAGGCAGACGAACTTGCAAAACAAGGATCTAACTCACAGTTTATCGGCCCAGAACCTTTCTGCGGTATATCAAACTGTGCAGTGAAAATGGAGCTTAAACGCTGGGAGGAACAAAAGGTGATAACCAATTGGCTTGATGTCAAAAAGTGTTCCCAATCTAAAAGATTTATCACACCAAACGAGAATCATTCGAAAAAGCTCCTAGAGCTCAACAAAAGAGCTCTTTGTACATACGTCGGCCTAGTAACGGGGCACTGTCCGAGTAGATATCATTTAAAGAACATTGGCCGGATTCAGGATGATATCTGTCGCTTTTGTAATATGGAAAGCGAGACATCGGAACATCTGCTGTGCAAGTGTGGTGCATTATTTAAACGCAGATCAAGGTTTCTTGGCAGTGGCTGTTTACAGCCCAAAGAGATTTGGTCTTTGAATCCTGGGAAGGTGATTGGCTTCATAAACCATATTTCACCTGACTGGGAGCGTGTCGGTGCAGGTACCTGATCACTCAACAATAGTGGTCATTGTATTTTGCAAGGGGACACGTATAGCAATTGACTGGGATATATATTACAAAAGTTCACATCAATGGACAACGTAATTCTAATTCCCTAACAAAAAAAAAAAATCTCAGTATCTCAGGAAACTCTATATTCAATACCCTACCTTCATTTCATGTAATGGAAAATCGTAGCGTGGACGCTATGCATGCTATCTTTAGCAACGGCATTTGTAAATACGGATTTACTGATGCACTGGATTATTTTATCTTCGAGAAAAAGTATTTTACGGTTAATGAATTTAATGCAAACCGACAAAATCTTGCTAAATTGTACTTAGACAACGAAATCAAACGTATACCAGATATAACTGAAACCTATAATAGCAAAGAACAAAAAAAAACATTTCATTGCGAATGACTTCTAGTGAAATGCGCTGCTTCACTCATTATTTCACATTGATTGTTGGTCGTTACGTTCCTATTGAAGATCGAGTATGGACTTATTGCAAGTCTCTGATAACTCTCGTTGACTTGTGTCTCAAACGTTCATTTTCAATAGAAGAAATTCATGAATTACAGGAGAGTGTTGATCATCACCATACTTTATACATTAATTTATTCAAAAAAGACCTATAGGCGAAACATCACTTCATCGTTCACTACCCCTCAATTTTCGTACCTCAGGACCAATTGATAAAATGATGTGCTTCCGTTATGAAGCCAAGCATAGAGGATTCAAACAATATTCACATGTCATGTCGTCCAGAAAAAATCCTTGCTACACGTTGGGAATAAAAGCTGGTTTGCAATTTTACTACGATTTATCCAACAAAACTTTCATGAAAAGAAGTTCTATTGGTGTTTTCAACGTAGGGGATCTCCGATTAGGATACTACTTTAGTACTCCTTTACAACCGTTACAATTGAATGCAGGTTTTATTTTATGGTGAATCCAAGCATGGGAGGAGCGATGGCTTCCTCCTGCATGCTAATGCATTTCGAGAGTGCCTCAATAAATATCATAAATTATACGACTAACCTGCAATTGTTTATTGTCGTAATGCTAACCCAGCACCGGAGCACCTAGTTCAATAAATTTGCACATTTGGTTTTAGCGTGAAACCCTTAAAACGTTATAATCTTGCTTTTTTCACGCCGCTGTTTTTTCTCTCCCGGTGTTGTTTATATTCTCACGCCGGTAGCCACTAGAATGTTTTCCACGAATACCGGTACGTACGAGTTCCGTAATCACTCAAACTACGTATACTTTTCTCTTTACACTTATGATCATCGAGATCGTATCTAATTTTCACAAAAACTCGACCGAAATGGGCTAAAACTTGCCTTTGAAGTGTAGCACGTCGCGAAATTACCGTTTTTGCTTATTTCTATTTTCAACTCGTTTGCACCTGTCAAACTGTGCGCCCGTGTTGGCAGCAAAGTCAGCACACTGCGCGAGCATTTAGAGCATATAGTTTAAAATGAGTTGTGTGAAGTAGTAGTGTTTTCATTTGTGAAGTGTGATCTTAGTGGTTTTTGGATCATCATGCCGCGTTTAACTAAACTAAGAAGAGCAGCGGTTGCTCGCGAGAACGCAAGAAAAATGAAGAGAAATCTTGTTGATCCCTTGGCATGGACATATGAAAATCCGTGGAGCAACTAGTTAGAAAAATCGAAAAAACAAAAACTTACAAGTTCCGACGATTGTGAAACCTCATCATCTATTAACGTTCCTGTACATATCCCAAACGATGTGGTATATTCTGATCAGTCTGCCGAATGTAAAGGTGAGATACATTCCTTTTCATTTGTTTACCTTTTTATCCTTGCAATTGTTTTGAATGTGAGTTTTCAAAAGCTGTGCAGCACCACAGAACGTTGCGGCACAGCTGATCGAAGCCGGCCGTTGACTTTCGATGGTAGCAGCAGTAGTCAGTAGGTGAGGGAATAAATTAGCTAATAATCTGGCATCCATATACTGTTTTACCGTGTTGCACCAATACAACCACATATGAGTGTAAAGATGTAGTGGTGTCAACAATGATGCTTGGACTCCGTCCCATTTCACCTTATAGCAAATTTCTTTATTCCACGGAGTGCGGGCAAAACTGCCGAGGAATAATAAAACGTCATCGCCATTTAAGATGCAAGTAAGAAAGAGATGCCAGATAGTTGTTTACGAACTTAGCACGTGCGGTGGTGGGTTGAAGCTGACAAATTTTTCAGTGCGCTTCGGGCAGCACGCCAGGTCAAAATCGAGCGAATAAAGAAGGGTTTTGACAGCAGTTAGTGCGCTTCCAGGTCAAAACGAGGTGAGCTGGTAGAACAAAGAAATTCGCTATTAATGTTATCCAACGCAATTGATTACAAAGGCACCAAATTCAATACAGGCAATTTTTTAACAATATTAATAGAAAATACAATGCATCTCTATGAAATTTTAGAATTTATTTTATTAGAAGGCACCGTTTACGTCATTAGTCAGCTTTGGGAAATAACTGATTATAATGATCATTTTATGGCATATGAAGCTGGGAAAAGAATTCCTGTAGTTGAAATAATAAATATTGATACGTTTAGCACGCTACCAGTTACGCTGCACCAGATCAACAGTAGTTATATGTTTAGAATTAAGAATAGATTTAATGTTATAACTGATGAATAATTTGTTGCTATTTAAATTAAGTAAAAGATTTATATAGAATCAAAAATGAATGTTCGAAACCGCAGTACAAAAAAATCTCGTTAATTGTGGAATTTTTTGACCCACAGAAAATTATTGAGAAAGCAGATGAAATTCGCCTGAATGTAACTTAGCTTTCATATGTACCAGATTTTAAAATCTACCATAAATTCACATAGATGATACTACGATAATCAGTAAGTTTCACTGTACAAACACGTAACCTTTAAATGAAATCAACACAATTGTTATTATTTTTTCCAGTGAAGTCTATTTGAAACCCACTTAATTTTTATCTGAGTAACGTTACACAATAAGTCATATCCAGAACACGTTACATTCACCTGAAAAACCAGGTGGAAAAAATCTACGTAACTTTTCAAGTGAATTCTACGAGATTTATTTTTTGAGTGTGTAATTCAGTTTCTGAAATTAATCGTTTTCTCGATGGCTTGCCCATGAGTGAGATTTAGAAAAACCATAAGAATTCGACATCGAATCGTTAGCCTACAGGTTTTACACAGATTCAGTTCAAAGTTCCAGGAGTTACCTGAACATAAACAGTTGCAGCTAACAGTATTTATCGACGGCGAATGTCTTAATATTTGTCAGTTTTTATGTCGTTCAATCCATTTTAGAATTGGCGATTTTGCATGTCCGTGCAATTTATCAAGCAACATATTTCGATAAATTCTAAAAACTATTTTCTCGATCTGTTAATAATTTAGGAAACCACAATCGAAAATTATACGTTTTATAAAACGTAGTAGATATCAGTTAATCAAATACTTTTCACTTTACCGGTAGTTGAGTTCTACGTGAAAATCACATGAAACGCATATGTCTACTGAATGAGATTCATAGGATAAATCATCTCACCATATCATGATGAACTCAAATTACAATCACGTAAAATCTACTGGAAAATGACAGTGGAAAATATTCACATAACTTTTCTGGTAATTATAACGTGAAAATTATTTTGAGTGTAAATTTACGTTGTTTTTACTAGAGATCCTCAGAGGGAGACAGGGGAATGGTACCGCTGTCAGCTACCATACATTTGACGCGTTACCAACATCACTGGCACTGGCCAGGGGCCTATAAACGTCAACATTTTGCCTACCAATCTACCATCATCACGGCGGTAATATTTCATTTCAAATGCTTACAAAACTTATCTTATTCAATGAAAGTGCACATTGTCCTGAAAACAAATGTTGAGCTTTTGTTTTTTTCCATCTAAAACGACATTTACTCGAGAATAAGTCTACCGACAAAATGGGACGTTTACTCCATTTCACTTGTTTTAGGGCAAACCAACCAAAAAGTGGGTACCAGAAACGCTGGTACCAGATACAATGAGTGGTAGATGGATAATGTATGGAGTTTGACAGCCACAAGAGCCCCCTGGCACTGGCATCCGAAAAATGGTCAGTTTACCCTTATCTTATGTTGATTCGGGCAAACCGACAAAATGTTGACTGCAGTTATTGACAGCATATAGGATAATTTTGAGCAATTTTTCAAGATTTTTGTATGTAATGTGATATTCTAAGTGATATTTTGTACAATAATTGTACCCCAAAACAAATAGAAGCAAATTGTGACGGCATGAAAGGAAGTTTTGTGATGAACGGTACAGAAATAGATGTCCGTTACGCTTGAAGGCTACCATACCAATCCCTTGGAGGGAGAGATAAGCGATGAAAAAAAACACTGATTTGGCAACTAGGTTTCACATATCAGAGGTGCCAGATCTCTTCTCAAAGCGCAATGTAACTCTTTTATTTGGCTCGTATAACTGATGATGACGGTAAAAGTCCTGGGGAATAATAAAGTGCATCACAAAAACCGTGAAGGTGTTAAATTTTATGTTTATGTTTAATTTTATATACTTTCATCATTATTCTGTAGACCATACAAAGGGTTTGTTAACCACCAGTTAAAAATCACTGTAATTTATTTATTTATTTATTTATTTATTGATTTAAATTTCATCTGACATCGTGGTCTTAATGAATGGTTTTAAAACTAGTCTTAAGTTAAAAATACAGTTCGCAAGCGTTGTCTAAAACTGACACAAGAAACATTAAAGTCGAAAACGTGATAGCCTTCTTGAAAACGTCTCCGTATTGTGTTGACTGGATCGTTATCACCGTATACGGTGTTCCTCGGTTCTGGCAAAATAAGTTGCCGTGGACGCAGTACACGTGCGGGAGCATAAATTCTCATGCGCTCCAGCAAGCAGGCACTTTCGATTTCTCCGCGCAGTATTTTAGCGCCAAACACAGCTTGGTTTATATTTCGACGGGACTCCAGTGGCTCTATACCCAATAGGGCACATCGATGTTCGTAAGGGGGCAGGTCGTTGGGATTGCGCCATGGAAGTCTTCTTAGCGCACGACGGACAAATTTATGCTGAACAGATTCGATTCTGGATTTCCACACAGCTTCATAAGGTGACCAGACGACCGATGCGAACTCGAGTATCGAACGAACTAGGGAACAATAGAGGGCACGTAAGCAGATGGGGTCAATAAAGTCGCTTGCCATTTTCAGAACAAAACCTAGTTGACGATTGGCTTTTTGGATTATCGCGGAATAATGCAGCTTGAATGTGAGTTGGTAGTCAAGCAATACTCCAAGATCCCTGACTTCGTCAACCCGTTCGAGTATCTGATCACCGATGACATAGTTGTATAGGATAGGTCCTTTAAGTCGTCGATATGAAATCACGTAACACTTTGCCACACTCACTACCAGGAAGTTTGAGTTGCACCAATGAACGAATTTATCCAGTAGCTTCTGCAGTTCTCTGCAATCAGCTTCATTTCGTATGATCAGGTAGATTTTCAAATCGTCAGCGTAGATTAGTACTCCACCATTCGCAAGAAGTATCGTCACGTCGTTAAAAAATATCACAAACAAGAGTGGACCCAGATTGCTTCCTTGAGGCACGCCTGAGGAGGGGGTCAAGCTTTCAGATACTGTTGATCCAATTTTTACGAAGAGCTGTCTGTTGCTCAGGTATGAGCGAAGCCAGCTGCAAATATTGTCGGACATTCCAAGACGATGCAGCTTAGCAAGGAGGATATCGTGATTAACGGTGTCAAATGCGGCTTTGATGTCGGTGTATACTGCATCAACCTGAGCTCCACCATCCATTGCACCGATACAAAATGATGTGAACTCGCACAGATTAGTGTCCACGGAGCGTTTAGGGTAGAATCCATGTTGAGCAATGCTGATATAACTCCTACAAGAGCTGAATAGCATATCTTTCATGATGATCTCGAAGCATTTTGATCCAGCTGATAAAGAGGTTATGCCACGATAATTAGCGATGTCGGACTTTTCGCCTTTCTTGTGCACCGGCAGCATATGAGAAATCTTCCATTCCGATGGGAATACTTGATGTTGAAGTGATCTATTGAAAATCGCCTGGAGGGGAGCAGTCAGAGAAGCGCTGCACTTTTTGAAGATGCAAGAGGGAATACCATCGGGGCCTGGCTTATAGGACTGCTTCAGTTTCTGTAATGCAGCTCCAACCATCGTAGCGTTAATATTAAATACGTCGAAATCTATCACGTCTCTTGGTACTAGACTGACAGCGATGTCTATTTCCTCCGCAGTGGGCACCCAGTTTTCAAACAAGCTAGCAAATTGTTGAGAAAAAAGAGCACATTTGGTTTCCGTAGAAGCGGCATTAACATTCCCTAGGTGCATCAGAATAGGAAGACCATTCTCTTTACGCTTCGAGTTTACAAAGCTCCAAAAACGTTTAGGGTTTCGCCGGAGATCCTCCTCTCTTCGCCTCACGTACCTTTTGTATAGGAAACGGTTATAACCACGGTAGGTTCGACTCGCTTCGTCAAATTGTCGCTTCGCATACAAGCTTCTATGCTGGCAATACTGTTTCAGCAAGTTGGAGCGCCGTCGACGCAGGATGCGAAGGTGCTTGTTGGACCATACAGGGTTTTTCGGCGGCCTTTTTAGCGGTACAGCTTGAAAGATGCAATTCTGAATAGTACGATTGAAACAGCTAACTGCACAGTCAACGTCAGAATTTTGAATCACCTCAGACCAATCAACCTCGGACAGCAATTCGTTTAGAGTGTCGTAGTCGCCACGACGAAAGTCACGTTCAGTTAGATCGATATCTTGGTGGAAAGAAACAGTAGGCTCACAAAGAACAGTGAAGCAAAGAGGTGGGTGATAAGGATCAATTGGTACAACTTCCTCAACAGCTAAAGAGACGGCGTCATCCTTTATAACGGAGTCGCTGGAGAATACGAGATCTAAAACACGATCTAAGTTGTTTCGTATTAAATTATGCTGCCGTAGTCTGAGGAACGCCATGTTATCGAGAAGGGATTGGCTGGCCAAGGAAAGCTGTGACTGTACAGGATCAACAAAGGCATACCCGCTACCAGAACTCTTCCAAGCTAGGCGCGGTTGGTTAAAGTCACCCAGCAAGACGAGTTTTCCTATATCGCTAAACTTTCTGCTGATTTCAGAGACAGCATCAATATGAAGCATCACAGATGAGCACGCCTCCGCCCGATTGACGCTGACTGTTAGAGGCACAACGATCAACACGATAAACGCAAAAATCGTTGTTGAAGAGCTGACAAGATTGAATGCGATCGTCCAAATTAGTCTCCGTGAACACGTACACGTCGTAGTCTAACTCAGTGGATGATAGAAACAGTTGATCAATTTTTGTCCTGAGGCCGTTGGTATTCTGGTAGTATATTTTTAGTTCGGATGAAGCATCGGCGGTGAGCGTTACGGTAGGACAGGAGCGACTGCGGGTCGCTGGCTGGAGTTCCTCAGCTGCGTTGGGGACGGCAACGGCTTCGACAGTGCTGGCGGCAAAATCATGTCCGGGTGTCAGACAGGAAGAAAAAAGGCTCAGTTGTTGTAGGCGAGGAGGTCTAGAAACAGTAAACGATTCAGGGTACGAAGCGCTCAGAAAGTCTGCATACTTGCCTGGGTTTACATTTCGGAGAACCCTCTCTCCCACTCCAAACACAGGACCGGGACGACTGCTGAACGCTGGCTGGCATGGCTCGACTGTGACGGGGGGATAAGGGGTTTCCAAATTGCTTGCAATAAATATGCGTCCCAGTGTCCAGTCATCGATTAATCCGTCGCTATCATGTCCGCGTCCGTTGGGGTGCACAGGGGGTCGTTCGCTGCTGGTTGCATCACCGGCCGCCAAAAATTTTCGGACACTCTATTGTCTGAGAATTCACGATAAACGATGCCTTTCGGCCAGGTCGAGGTAGAGAGTGCTTTTGATTTCAAGTTCGTGTCCATACCAATTTTGAAAGAGATGAAAGATAGACTGCTTATATCTCTTCCTTTGGCGACTAGCCGAGTAACCTGGATTAGTGATGGGAAACTTATCGATACCTATCGATAATATCGATAAATGCTGGTCATCGATATTATCGTTAATTTTTTGACGTTAACGATAATTATCGATATTATAAGGGTGAGCACAAGTCAGTGCGGCTGGTTACTGGAGGAGACCCAAAAGAACCTACCCTACCCCAAGAGTTGCTTTTGCCGCTAGCTATTTGTTGGGTGCTGCTATTCGACAAGATTTAGCATTGTTGGGGGTGGTGTAAAGGTTCGCCCCGGGTGTCACTGAGTTTCTGAGAAATAATGGTGACTAAAAAGGTATTTATAGTTTTTAGTTTCCTAAGAACAGGTGAATTCGACAACTCAGCACTGGAGAACTTTAAAAAAAATATCCAAACTTTTTGCACCATCTCATCAAAAGCAATGATACGAAATTGTAATAAAATGCATTTTCTTTGGCTTGCCAACTCTTATAATATGATGGACATGCATAGCGGCAGTCTATTGGCAATTCTCTGGTAATTGTTTAGTTTAACTTGGAATTGTTTAAGTTTAAAGTATCTGTTACCCAACAGACAATGTTTAGTTCCACTAAAAATCCAAATCAACGAAATTGTTGCGCCAAAAAAGTATCTTGATTTATACATGGGATAGACAAAATAATTGGGATAAATAAAATTCTCTCTAAGTTTAAATGGCCAGAACTTTACGAAAAATGAATCAATTTTGATAACCGGTTTCATTTCACTGGAAAACAGTATTATTTTAGTATTACTTGGGAACTTGGTGTGACCAACCTACACCGAAAGTGTTTCGGATTTCAAGAGTGTGTGTCAAAGTGTACATTTTTGCAACGCATAGAACGTTTTAGGCAACTAAATTGTCTATCTAAAATACTTCATTTAAAAAAATCTGAGATCACCGATATTTTCTAAAATCATTTTTTGTTTTTAAAATAATATTTTTTTCAGAGTAGGGTCTTTAACTCATTTTTTATATTTTTGAAGGAAAGCTCAGATAATTTTAACAAAGATATATTGATTCATAAGAAAAAGGTTCAAATACAGTTAGGTTTTCTTACGCGGGGGTTACATGCCTCGTGAAAAAAACCATGTTATTCTTGATAAGCCGCTTTAATTCAAAAGTTCGCGTAAAAAACCACGTTAATTTGAAAATCTGCATAAATAACCTTTCAGAGAAAATCCGCGTGAAAATAATCTGACCTTTTTAAATGTTAATCCAGATAAATTTTCAAACGCAAATTCGCAAAGTTGCTTGGTTTAATAAGACCTA
The DNA here is from genome assembly GCF_029784165.1 of Wyeomyia smithii. NCBI lineage: Eukaryota > Metazoa > Arthropoda > Insecta > Diptera > Culicidae > Wyeomyia > Wyeomyia smithii. The sequence goes on from NC_073694.1 coordinate 126,702,161, forward strand.
CACACCCACAATGTTCGATTGAATTCTGCTAGAGTGCTGCAAGCTCAAAGAAAACTAGTACTCAACAGAAAAAAAAACCGCCAAAATCAACACCCATACTTAATAAATTCATACTTCAATGATTCCTTGGCGAATTTTCAATCTTTGGCTACCAATGAACCCGAAACAAATTCTGATTTATTGACAACATATAAACCTAAGTGAAACAGAATGTCAGAAAAAGTTCTACGCGTTGCAAAAATGTACACTTTGGCACACACTCCGGAAATCCGAAACATTTCCAGTGACCCTTGGTCACGTCCAGTTTTCTAGTAAAACTGGGAAACTAGGGCAGTTTTCCAGTAAAATGAAACCTGTTTTGTCAGAATTGATTCATTTTTCGTGAAGTTTTGGACGTTTAAAAATTGACAGAATTTTGCCTGCTTCAATTATTTCCCTTATTATACAACCTTCAAAGTGAACTTCGGCTTGAAACTACTCCGTAGAAAGCACTCCCGGCGTAAAACCCGAAGACTTTCCAAAACAAACTGTTTAACTCGTCCGGTTGTTTGAATTTTCATTTGTAGTATCGTAAGATTTGTCATTCAAGGCCTTAACACAATGGATACGTTGCGGATGCGTTTGCGGCAATTTGACAGTTAGCTCATACATTCACTGTCACATTGACGTCAACGCAACGCAAACGTATCCATTCTGTTTGGGCCCTCACTGTTCCTGTTTTTAACAAATTTATATAGCAAAATTGCATTTGTCGAATAACGTTTGCGGTAAAAAAATAGGCAAAAATTGCCAATATTTCATGGGTTTACCTTTAATAGCACTGACGAAACTACTCATGCATCATCACTCATAGTAACCCATGAGTTAGCGAAAAAAATTTGACAGCTCTATCAGTCAAACTCTAACTGTGATGGCGAAAAAAGTGAAGCTACTCCGTTCAGAAGTGTGCGCGTTCATAGAATGGTACCCCGCCGCGTCAAAAACGGACATCGTGCGGCACTTTGTGGACGCCGGGTATGCCGGTTCTGGCATCTACAACATCTTGACACTATTGGACAACGATCAGAGCATCGAAAGAAAGCCCGGTTCCGGACGGCCAACGACCCTGAGCGACAAGAAGCTTCAAACGGTGCTGAAGAGGAAGACCGAGGGAAAAGTGGCTTAATCGCAGCGTGCACTTGGCCGAGAGGTTGGTGCATGCTCTAAAACAGTGAAAAAGCATCTGGAGACGTGGACATACATGCAGGAAGCGGCAGTCCCGTCCACTGGTCTCGGAGCTGCAGGCAATGACGCAGCGTCAGCGGTTGGATAAGATGGTCAAGTCGATTTTCCCGGCGAATCGCGACGCGGGAGTGGTATTGGACGACTAGACCTATCTCACCCTGGATGGCAACGACTAGCAGGGCTCTTCGTATTTTACCTCCCCCACGAAGGAAGTGAGCACCGAGGTAAAGTTTATTTCACAGACCAAGTTCCCCAAGAAGGTGCGGTTGTGGCTGACAATCAGCGAGAAAGGGATGTCAAAGTTGCTCTTCTTTCGCTCCGGGCTGGCCGTGAACGGGGAAATTTATAGTACGAAGTGCCTGACAGAAGTTGCGTCGTTCATCAAGAAATACCATAAGCGCGAAGATACGGTGTCCTGGCAAGATTTGACGTCGATCAACTACTCGAAGCGATCGTTGGAGGATGTGGTACCGGAGTCGGCGAATCTGCCCATTGTCCCCCACCTGCTTCCCATCGAGAATTTCTGGGCAAACGCGAAGCGCAAGATCTATTCCAAAAATTTTGTCGCGAAAACGGAGGAGGAATTAATAAAAAAAACGAAGAAAGAGCTAAAAAACATGGCTACACGCATGTTTTCGTCCGCCATGGCGAATGTTCCGGTTAACTGCCGGAAGACTGCACGCAAGGACGTAATATTTTTTTGTGAGGAAGCTAACATGGTAACCTTCCATGGGAAATTTATCCAACTCAACTATCTGTCATAGTTTTTTTTTCATCACCATCTGAAAACTTTTTTTTTACCGCAAACGTTAGCTGTCAAATTATCGATACTTATCGATAATATCGATAGAAGCCCCGGAATTATCGATTGTTATCGATGTCCGTTTTGGGCGATATTTCCCATCACTAACCTGGATGTCGTTTGTTCCTAGGCGTTTTTTAACGTAAGCACACATTTGATCAGCAGAAACATCACGTGCAACCCGCGATACGTGCAGCCAAAATTTTTGTTGAACTGCTGGTACGGTTGCTATTTCCAAAGACGGCGAGGGAGTACTTCCGGTGCCATGTAGAATCGGACGGTTGCGATTAGTTTTAATATCATTGGTCGCACTAAAAAGCCGCCGGCTTCTTATGAGCCGTGGTTCTATACCACTAAGTTGAGTGTTCTTCGGTGTAAGAGAGCTTGAATTTATAAGTGTGGCAAAATTGGTTCTTATTTCATTTTTCAGCTCACTCAGGATTTCAGATTTTAGACCACGCATTATGTCACTATGCGAGTTCAAAGCATGCTCTTGCCCGAGCTCTTGAGCAGCACGAACAGAGTTGCGGTAACGGATGTCTTTCATCAAGGTAGTGCAATCTCGACACAGCCAAAATATTTGGCAATTTTTCATCACCTCTCCAAACGCTTCAGCCGAAATACCAGTGCATCTTGGATGGAAAACAGCGTTGCAAAATCCTTGACAAATAACTTGCCCCTCCGTGATTTCACTGTTGCACGAATGGCAAATATGACACATTTCGAACGGTAGGTTCTCAGATACGAGAGATATTACGCCTGAGTTTATGTAATATGCTATAATCCAGCACGAAACTTGGTAGAAAGTTGACACTGCTTCCGATGGTTGCTGATAGATAGCGTTTCGAGTGAAAAAAAAAATCGTGCGTAGGTATAGGTAGGCAGCAGCAGTAAACAAAGCGCTGGTCCGCGAAACTGAAAAGTTGCTTCTACGGCACTGAGTACTTCACAAATAGTTAACAGTCGTTGGACTATGCACAGACACTTATCGACGAAACTTATAGCAAGCGTAAATGACTTTTATTGCCCAAAAACATAACAAAAACAGCTCGAGAAGTAGAGCCAAAATCAACAACACAATTCACTCTCACAATTGTCAGAGATGTCGATGAGATGTCTGCAACTTTGGAGCTTTCTCAAATCATGTTTTAGCATTAAAACATGAAAAACTTGTAAAAATAAATATATTCTTTATTGAACCTTATTGCAATACCTTTCAATGTGTTACCTTTCTTGTTCGTTTGGCTCGAATTTTGACATGTTCGTTTGGCTCACAACACTCTCTTCGCATATCTCTCCCTCTGAGTATTGCTATTTTTTACCTAGGTTTTTACGTGTTCGCTTTATAATATATTTTCTTTTGGCCTAAACACAATGGATACGTTGCGACTGCGTTTGCGGCAATTCGAAAATTACCCCATACATTTTCTATCAAATTAATGTCAACGCAAACACTAAGGAGCGACATCTGGCTTCTTACTCTTCTTCCTCATCCACCTCGATGATCCCTGTTGTATTTTTCGTAAGTGATTCCATTCACTCGGAAAATACTTGAATGTTTTATTGCTATTTATCAGCATTATGCACAATTCCTCCTGCATGCGATAGTTTTACCGTCTGGGGGTTACCGGAGAATCTGCATCTTTAATATACTTAAAATCTAAAGTGTTATGATTCATTCATTGACCCATCTGAATTGTACTCTCCGCACAAGCAATATGCCATGTTCCAAACTTAATCCAGAACGGATTCAAAAGTAGAAATAAGCTCACACTACACTATTTACTCCCGGCATTGAGCAGCAGTATGCTGTTCTTATGCTTCACGCAAAACCGTAATAACTCCTTTCGCACTTTTGGATTTTTTGGTAATTGATATTAGTGATGATCCAAGTCGGATCTCTTACTACGTCCGTATTTGTACTTTTTTTAATGTTCACTTGAAAGTATTTTAGATTATAACAGGTGACATCATAAAAAAACATAAATCAAAACAACGAACAATGTTGTTCAGCAACACTGCCAGAGTTAAGTGCTTTGCACCACACAGGAGTGTGACGACGACATGGAGCGGAGCAGCAGTGACGCGACGGGCGATCGGTACATTCTTGTGTGTAAAAGAATAGAATAAACACTTGTTGTCGGACCACCGAACTGTTAGCACTTTTATTATTTCTACTCACAGTACCGAAAAGTTAACTGGCGCCCGAATAGGGACCGCCACTTGTGGAATAGAATAAGTTGATCAAAGTGATAGTGCCCCTTCTAAAAGTACAAAAGCACTAATCAACCGAGATTTACCAAGCTGACGGCGGGACACTGGATATTTCCGATCGGTGATAGAGGCCTTAGTAGCAGAAGCAAACAGGAGAACTTCGACCCACCTGCCCACCGGTACCCCAAGAAGAGCGATCGACTACGAATGGAGCCGATGTGGTTATTAATTTTATTTTCTATCATTTCAACAAGTGCAAAAGGGTTTAATAATTTAGATAATTTTGAAAAAAATTAAATCTTTCATTTTTTGTATCTTTTCAAAAGTGTAAAAGTGTAAACCAATTTTGAAAATTTGAATCTTCTATTCTTATATCAGTTCAAACAAAAAGTGCAAAAGTGTTAACTACTTTAAATAGTAAAAAAAAAGTATTACTAAAACCATGGCTGAAGTACTGACCGCGGCTGAAATAGCTGCTATCAACAACTTTACGAACGTTGGCAAACTGAGCGACTTCGTTCGGGACTTGCCAAAATTTGACGGTAAACCGACGGACCTTATTAGTTGGGTAACCGATGTAGAAGGTATTTTTGACCTTCATAAGGATCTCCCACAAAATAGTGTAGAATACGGTTTGCTTCAACGAAGTATGCGCCGAAAAGTAGTCGGAGAGGCAAGTGACGTCTTGAACTCCAACAATATACTTTATAACTGGCCAAGCATAAAAAACACATTACTGCTATATTACCGTGACAAACGGGACATCCAGACGCTAGACACAGAATTAACCAACATTAAGAAAGGACCCAACGAAAGCCTTGCCACATATTTCAGTAAAGTTAATGAACTGCTTTCGACTATTGTTGTTCAAGTGCAAACCGATGAAAACATGTACGAAGCGGCCGAATCTCATATTAATTATTTCAAAAAAAAAGCGCTAGACAGTTTTACTCGTGGGTTAGAAAGACCACGAAGCGTACATTTAAAATCTGCAAATAAAGAAAATTTGAGTCAAGCGTACAATATTGTTTGGACTATTATAATATGAACGCTCGTGATGCTCCATTCAGAAATGAACAATTTAATCACCCTCTACCGAAACCACGAGAACTTGATCTGTTTAAAAACTCACCCAGACGACCCGTGAATCCCCCACCGGTCGCACCTCGAGTCCCCCTCGAGTCGAGAAGCCTTCCTCCTCAAGCGGCACCAAGGTATTTTTACCGAAATCCCGAACCATTTCGGCAACAATCGGCTCACTTTGGGTCAAGAAATTTTTACCAAATCCCAGGTCCTTCTAGACCTGAGCCTATGGATGTTGACCCAATTTTAGGTCTCGACATATCGATTACGCTAATCGACCAAATCTTCCTCCTTGCTCTAATAATTTCGCTCAGAATCAACATATAAATCCACAACCGATGGCCACAGACAAACGGCCGCATCCATCATCCTCACAACAACATCAGTACAAAAGGCAAGCGCATGCTATCGACGATTACGAGCCTCAGGAATATTGCAATGACTACACACCCACGACAATTATTATGGCTATGAATATTATTATGATCAAACATTGGAAGATATCGAAGAACACGACACACCACCAGAAACACAAAAAAACGAACAAACTAATAACGATGATGAAGTGAAAGATTCCGCACATTTTTTAGAATGGAGCCCAGAGTGGGAATGCCGTACATAAATTCAAAGACTACCATTGGCGATTTTCCATTTCTGATCGATACTGGTGCCAACATTAACCTAATTAGTTTAAAACTCGGTTTTAGTTTCAAACATTCTAGACCATATAAATTTGCAGCTAAAAATATCTCAAGTGCCAACGGAAACTTTAACGCTTCCTTGGCTATAGACATAAATTTTTTCCAACCAAAAATTGACTACGTCGACCAATTCATTGTGCACACGTTCCACACGTTTTTCGAGGGCATTATCGGCTCAAGAATATTAAACACACTTGGCGTAATCATTGACATGGCAAAGAAAACGCTAACATTACAATACGATAAACAAACATTCACCATACCACTCGAGTTTTACGTTGCGCAACAGCGGACCTCCAATAGCATATCGGTACAGAAATATGACCCTGACAGCAATAACCAAGCACAACAAAATTGTAATAACAACGATAGCGAAAAGCAAACGAAAATGAAACAAATAACTGCTTGTTCAGGACCTCTTATCTTTCACAGCAGGAAAGCAATAAACTAAAAAGGGTACTTGAGGCAAATGACACAGTTTTCCACAAACCAAATTTACAGCTGACAAGTCAATGAAAAAACGATCTCCGACCGTTACCCTATGCCAGAAATCATCAACTTAAAAATCAAAAATATTTCACGACACTTGACCTAGCATCTGGTTTTCATCACATAAAGATGAAAGGGGCCATCAACATACCACGTGGACAGATTTTTTAACGATTTTGACTCCCCCACCCTCCCCCTCCGTGGACTACTGTTCATATAAATTCTAAAAAAATTGTATGAACCGTGGACATTAGTGTAATAGAGACAGGTCTAAGGAATTAATTACCAATTAGAAGAAAGAAAAGATGGAATACGCTAGGCACTATTTGGAAATTTGTAGCAGGTAGCCCCGATGCAGATGATTTAAAAATTATTAACAATTCAATTAATAGCCTAATTAGTAACAACAATCAACAGATCAAAATCAATAGAGAAATTTCCGTACAAATGAAAGAAATAATATTTAGGACTAAAGAAGCCATTACTTTATTCAATACTAAATCTTCTGAATTATACTCTGTGAATATCTTTTTAAATTTGAAATTTCTCAACCAGAAACTGAATCAGATATCAGAAACCATTATGTTAGCTAAAATAGGTATTCTGAATGAAAAGATATTGAGTCAGGATGAAACCAATTTGTTAATTAAAGATTTAAAGAACGAAAATGTAACCTTTGGAACATCGCCGAGGCACTGACGTATGCTACTGCATCTGTAGCTACCAACGACCGGGAAATTGCCCTTCTCATCAAGCTGCCCAAACTCGATCAAAGAATTTTTAGGAAAATTTTAATATTGCCTACCTGGTTCAATAGTCAACAAATACTCATTCATAACAACAATTACCTGAATCACAAAAATCAGTACTACGTAATGGACGATCTGCAGCCCATAATATTTGATACTAAAAAGGTCACACTGGACGAGTCACAATGTGTTCCCAACCTTTTAGAAGGCAAACCGTCTCGCTGCGACTACCTAAGCAACCCGACCGAAACCATTATATCAATTGATGATCAGCATCTCATCACAAATTTGTTGGGAAGCTTTACGTTGCGAACCGATTGTGGTATATCAGAGAGAAACCTCTCTGGGACTTACCTAATAACATACACAAACTGTCAAGTAACAATTAACAATCAAACCTATTCCAATGGGATACAGAACATTAAAGGTGGACCAATTCACCTTCCGCTATATGGCATCTCCATAGAAAAAGGCGAAGAAATCGTAAACCTGAGTTTACAACACTTACATGATTTACATCTGCAGACCAGGAAGGAAATAGAATTATTCAACCTAAAGGCAACCAGTCTTCAATGGCCACATATATCAATCTTTGGAGGACTTTCAATCTTCCCTATAGTCCTCGGAATAGCTCTTTCGCTTTCTTTACAGAAGACCACGAATTGATGAGCGACCAATGAAACCTGAAAATTCTTCTAAGGCCGAACTCTCTTCGTTAGACCAACGGCCCACGCAGCGATCATTTCGAGAACCGACACTGGCAGAGGTGCTTCGTACGGAGTCTCAGCACTTAGGAGGGGCAAGTTAAGTGCTTTGCACCACACAGGAGTGTGACGACGACATAGAGCGGAGCAGCAGTGACGCGACGGGCGATCGGTACATTCTTGTGTGTAAAAGAATAGAATAAACACTTGTTGTCGGACCACCGAACTGTTAGCACTTTTATTTTTTCTACTCACCGTACCGAAAAGTTAACTCCAGCAAGCCTGATGAATTTTAACGCACTCGGAGTGTTCAATTTCAACCAATCAGCAAGTGGTTCCCAAAGTGGATGCAAATCTATACCCAGTTGCCTGGTTTAAGTCTCGGGTTTAAAGGGCTTCTTTTTTTGTTCACAGTGATGATATAGAACTCCAAAACAATGTTTGGTAGATTTTTTCACAAGCTTCGAAAGTTTCACGCTGAAAACGCCTACCTGAGTTCTTTTTTCACGCGATTATTTTTTACGTGATTTTATTATACACGTTTTTTTTAATTATCCGCCAGAATTTTATCAAAACGAAGCGATCTTTTTTTTTCACGATTTGTTCAAAAATACGATACTTTTTTCGTGCGGACGTATCAATCGCGTAATAAAGAATCCAGTGTACCTGCGTCGTTAAACAATGCAGAATACCGTTTCAAATGGCATTTCCTCGTTGACCGAGATTAGGGATACCATCTAGTCGAAGTTAGAAATCAGGACACCTTTTTTTCGGTACAAATTTGAGCTAAGCTGTTCTTCGAAGTTTAAATTAATTTACCTCGTTAAATGTGATTTGCACCTCAAAAACACCAAAATACTACTTCACTTGTTCAACATACTTCTCAAACGATCCAATATTATATTATTATTGAATTTATATGCAGATGATCAGCACATGTAAACTGTTTCAAATTAAGGTGGTAGTGTGTAGAAGCCACCACGTGGTCAGCTACGAATTTTCAGTACCACTAGACTCGGGAATAGTTAATGCGTTATCTACGAAAACACTTTCTTATGTTTTCGTCGCCATAACAAACATGATGATATGTTTTCACAAGTGACGTATCAACTATTACTGAGTGGTAAGCATTTGAAAATTCGAAGTTGACCACGTGGTGGCTCGAAGTCGGCCATTTATGGGTTCAACACACTTCCACCTTAAACTAACCGTTTAGAGGGGACTAACTGGAATTTTTTGAAATTTCAAAAACGGCTATGTAACAAGTTAGATACCTAATCCATTCTTACATGCTACAAAAATCAGCCAAATCGGTTCAGTACATGCTGAGAAAAACTTACGACCGATTTAGTGAGGACATCCACGTTCCCAGCTGCCAACAATGTAATACACTATATTTGCAACCACAACATGCAAAATAAATCTTCAAACAAACTTTAACCAATAGCCGAACACCTTACTTTACTCTTAACATTGGGAAAAAATAATTTTCGACCTTCCAGAGTAAAGCCAAATGTTAAACGGTTACAATACCTAAAAGATTTCTCTCGTCACTTCACTAAGATTCAACCAAAAACAAAATCGTCCGTAGTGACCGTTATGTTTTAGAATCAAAAAAATTGATTTTACAATATTCTGCATATTTTTATCACACTACGAAATTGAAAATCTTATGAAAATCCGGACAAATGCCAGAAACTGAAAAATAAATCAGGACGTCAAAAAAGGGTCTCAAAATCAGGACATGTCCTGCTAAATCAGGACGGATGGTATCCCTAACCGAGATCTACGTCACAAACCAAACACGTGCTTCTGTTTACCTTTTTTTAGCTACTAATACTGACAAATGTCTTCTTCTTCCTCACCTGTGGTACCGCGCCACTGGAAAGTACCTTCTCAATGACCTTCAAAATCATAAATTTTACGATCTTATCGCCAAAAATCACAATGTAAAATTCCATCAAATGCTAAATATTGCACAGAATAAGGCAGGTTTTCAAAAGCAATGATTAATTGTTTGTATGCTTCAGCTAATCAACTGTTTTAAATATTATTCTTCCCATGTGTTCCGTATTTAAACCCTTTTGTCTCGTTTTCTCCTTGACAAAATGTGGTCAGTCAGCCTATCTTCAGATGATCCATCTTGTTCCGCTTTTTTATACAGTGCAAAAAATAACCTTTTTAAAAATTCTGTAAGAGCGAACCAACATTTGATTTTTGTTATTTTTTAGCATAATTTCATAAAATATACATAACATCAATATAATCACATAAAAAGTAGACTAAAACTAACTTCAGTTACGAGATATTGAAAATGTGCCTTGGGTGATCCATATTGCCCAACCTTACTTATTTATGTACATGTTTGATAAATTATTATGAAATTTCGGAAATAGACGAATACAGACTAAAATTGTTTTCATGATTTGCAAACAATATACAAATTTTATTTCGAAAAGTCATATTTCCTTCTTTAACAGGGTTTCCTTTGCATTCATATGGTTTCAAAGCTTCCTCGTTTGTTTCGTGTTAAAATCGTATCGAAAGAAATTCTGAAATGTTTAGCTTCGTACTCATGGTTGAACGATTGGAAATTCTGAAAGGATGCATGATCCAACATTCTTGAAAATGAAGCGCTGCTCAGAAATTTTGATTTTGACATGGACGATACACCCGTATCGTTCTTTAATTAGGTTTCTGCTTATCGCATTATCCTAACACAGTAGTGAAAAAAAAAATGGCAACAATGCACAAATGTTCTCTGTTTATGGCCAAACAGTATTAAATCCAGATTTCAGAAGCACAAGACTCGGTAACAGTTAATGCGACACCTGTGAAAATGCTTTTTTATGTTTGCTGCGGTGAAGCAAACATAAAATAGCGTTTTCACAGGAGACTCCTTATTTATTTCCAAATCTCGATTTACTTTAGAAAAGGGAAATAGAATTTTGAGTTACGTTACCAATGCATTTGGTATATATATGTATATATATATATATATATATATATATATATATATATATATATATATATATATATATATATATATATATATATATATATATATATATATATATATATATATATATATATATATATATATCTATATGTATATATATATATATATACATATAGATATATATATATATATATATATATATATATATATATATATATATATATATATATATATATATATATATATATATATATATATATATATATATATATCTATATGTATATATATATATATACATATAGATATATATATATATATATATATATATATATATATATATATATATATATATATATATATATATATATATATATATATATATATATATATATATATATATATATATATATACATATATATATATATATATATATATATATATATATATATATATATATATATATATATATATATATATATATATACATATATATATATAGATATATATATATATATATATATATATATATATATATATATATATATATATATATATATATATATATATATATATATATATATATATATATATATATATATATATATTTATATATATATATTTATATATATAAAAAAAAATATATATATATATATATATATATATATATATATATATATATATATATATATATTATTTATAACCAGTTTTCATAATTTTTTATCATTTTTGTAATTGCTTAGTATAAATTTTGCTGTTCCATCATTTTTTGTATAAAAATATAACTTGGAAATAATATGTTCACTTATTTCTTGATACTCCTTCATTTCATGCATGCAATCCATTCCGTTCATAAAAAGGAGTGATTATTAGTCGATTGTTTATAATTGTACATTTAGTTTGGAGAGTAAGGTTCGTCATGCTCCAAACTCCACAATTATGACGGTTCGTTGTGTATTAAGCCAAGATATTCGACATAGTGTAAAACAGAATATTATATAGTGAAAACTTCTGCACTGCTCAAAATAGAATATCAACCTTTACAGACATTTTTCAACTTAAATGAAAACAACCTGTTTCCACAGACACATGATATTTTTTTTATAAATGATTATTCGTCATTCTCAAATTAAATTTGGTCTGCTACGGCGGCTAAAATAAATGGAGCCATATTTTTATTATTTGGTAAAAATTTAGTCGGTATGAATATAACATGAAAAGCTCATTTTGTGACATTTCCATTCAAACTAAAAAAATCAAAAAATAAAGAAGAAATTAGACAGTATAGTAACGATTCAACTAGACCGCCATAAGGTATCACAACATACGATATATCAAAAACTCGCACTTTTGACAATATGACTGGTACGTTATAGCAGGCAATACATGAGCTCACCAAATTTGCAGCTTTTAGGGGTCTGTAATAGACCTCTTATTTGATCTTAGATTGGTAAATGGGAGCTTTTTAGGTACAAATTAGACACAAGATAGCATTTATTTCTAGAACGCTTACTCTTTTGTATGTGTCTCCTAATGTTCGTAAGCAGTTGGGAAAAGTAAAAAGAAATTTTGAGTCCAGTCTTATCTGTTTCCTTTGTTTATGTTTTTGCTATTTTTACTAACGTTCTTAGCAAGACTTCTTTTATCATTTGAAACGAGAAACATATCTAAAACCTTTATGCTAAGAGACCAACGTACTACTAAATATTGCTTAGGTTGTTTCGATTCCACAATTTTCAAATAAGCAAATAAATCATTCGGATGTTGGTAATTTTACTTGTCTCTGTTTTTAATAGTAAACTTATATGTTGGGAACAAAATTAGAAATTCTTGATTGAACAGATTACAGAATACCATGTTTAACGTGTAAATACTATAATGCCATAATGGGTAATCAACATGCTTTGCATCGAATGGAATGGACGCTATATAATAACAAATCCGACGTAGTGTTCTATCATCAACGAAGATTTGATGAAGTGTTTCCAGAAGTTTTTTTTTAAATTTGATCAGTTCCAACTGAAAGATATTTTTTTCGTTCAGGCACATAAAATGTCGACTGTCTCCGGGAGTTTTTTATACAAACTGAATATATGTCACCTGGAGCCAAAATTTGTATTTTTCAGAAGTCAGAAATCTCGACTGATTTTTTATATTCATTTAATATCCTGAACATGTGAGAATAATGTGATTTATCCCTTTCCGACCGAGTCCACACAATTGTGTAGGTAAAAAATGACGGATATCAAAACCTAAATCGAAGCAATTCCTGTTTAAAAACACTTGCTTGCTCGGGTTTTTTATTTTTCATAGTAGCTGCGATGCTGACACTAGCGTTGCGAGCAGTAAAACAATGAATAGGCTGAATAGGACATTCAAAAAGCGAGAGAGAAGGTTTTGTTTAAGTCACCTTCTACCTACGCAACTATATGGGCCCGGTCGGAAAGGGTTATTTCAGGTATTATGGTTTCCCGATTTAAAGAGACAATTAGTACTTCCCAGGCTACATCCGTAACTATTTGTCGCCATCCACCAATCTTTTGAGTTACAAAAAATCGCTGAGCTAATACGAAAAGATGGATATGAGAATTGGGTGCAGTTTTTCTACAATGCAATCCAATCTAGTCTTTTGTGTAATGCGCCCTCCGACTGATTTGTGGTTACAGAGCATTACTTGGTTGTATGAACTTTGAATTTTTAGATAGCTTGTAGAATCGCACAAAAGTAGGAATTGTATACTACAACTGTGCATAGAGAAAGCAAATGGTTTTTTTTCTAATAAAGATACTACAACTTTTTAATTACTGTAAATAGATAATTATTACCATTTTATCGCTGCCTCGTCACAAAAATATATGTCTATATGCTTTTTAAGAACAATGAAGGTTTTGCAACAACCCATGATACATAGCTTAACTAAATAAAATAGTATCCAGAACTAATTTGACGTTTTGCTTACTTGAGCGTAAAACCAAAAACCACAGCAAATGTTTGAGCGATAAAATAGCTCGTTCAATAATAACTATCATCATGTAGTACTCCAGAAAATTATATATTAAACAGAATCATTTGAATAAAATGCACCACTGTAGTGAACAAGCGATATATGAATACGATTTTTTGGTAAATCTTATTCTATCATGCTTCTATTTGTTTTAACTAGTAACAACCCAATCAGGAATCAATCTTATATTTTGTGATAATAGATGGGAAATGATGATAATGCACCTGTATATATTTATGTCTCAAAAATGCTAAGTTAAATAACTCATGCCCAAGGACACTGCTTTTTATAGGAGGCTATGCCTTAGAGTTATGTGACCAGATAAGCGATACGCTGTTCCAAGAATATGTTGCATCTGGTGGTTCAATTTAAATAAAACTGCTGAAATTTCAAAGACCCGTGGGACATTTTGTTGAAACGCGGGACGTCTGATCACTTCACCTTAGAGAGACCGAATGGCCGAAACACAAATTTCAGAAACACGAATGACCGAAATAGCAGAATCAATGTTTGGCTAGATGTATTAAGCCTTTATCCGCTACTGTTAGTTCGGATTCAACTAAGGGATCAAATTTTATTTAATCATGTTTTCAATTAGTCAGACTAGTTTATAAAAAGAGGAAAAATCTTAATCGCATTTCGATTCGCGACTTGTGTACTGGAGCCAAAGAGTTCCAGATAAGAACCAGTAGTAAAAACGCGAATTACTTTCGTTTCCGTACGACCAATTTGAACGAACTGAATGATGCTGTTCCCATTTTCGAACAAAAACAAGGATGCCAATCTCATTCTCATATGCCTTCGTGTGAATGTGATACGGTCGTGAACAAGAATAAGGGCCCATATCTTTATTTGTAAAATTGTATATATGAAAAAGAATAAGTAAACGAAGCTACGTTCAGCGTTTTTTTCGTATGGATTTTGACAGCATTTATATTTGTTGTTGGCGTTTTTAAACTACACTTTATACCACTCGTGCTACACGAGGCAGAAGGGGGTAGTTCTGATGGAGCCCGGAAAGTAAAAACGAACAGCTACAATGCAAAAATGTAGTTCTGGTGTAACTACACCGCAAAAACGAATTCGGTACAAGGTTGCGAACTTTGAAGCGTATTGAATTCTCCATTGGAAATTATATGTCACGTGAAGTTTGATATTCAAACACGGTTAAACTTGTTGGGTTAGTATTCTACTACTATGCCATTCCTTCTTTCTTGAAAAAAAAAAAAAAAAAAAACAAAATAGACAATTAATTCAACACTGCATAGTTAGAGGGCACTGCACTGAATGCATACTTTAATATGATTGTTTGATGCATTGTAGCAAATTTTCATAATCGGTTCGATTTTAAGATAAGCATTTGAGGACCCATTAAAATCATTATCGATTCATCATTTTTAAATTTTTTCATTCTAAATCATTCTATGAACAACCGATTTTTTGCCTCTTTTAACTCTTTTGTCCAAGCTTATCAAAGAGAAACATTGTTGATAATTACCCACAACATGAATAATGGCTGTTAATTGCATCTCAGCTCTATAATTCTTCGGTTGAAACCAAATATGGCAAACATTAAAATGTGATGTAAAATAATTTGTCTTTTCATTACCTGTACCTTGCCTGAGTACACCTGAACTCCAATTTGCAATTGTTACAAAATATATCCTTTTATTGTTCTTCTCTTTTGCGATCATATGTAAGCTATCTAGCGAGATTGAGTGCTAATTCTAAACAATTTTCTTTGACAGATATTTTTTCTCAAAACAGTACTACCTTTATAATTAAAGATATTTAAAAATGATAAAAGTAAAGTTTACATTTTCAAAGATGCATAAATGAATCGCGTCGGATAGTAGTAGCTCAGAGCTATGCAGTCGCGTGTCAATCCCATGCTTAACGGGGTTATATAGTATCGTTCGTAATGACAAAGAGTGTTGTGCAGAAAATGAAAAAAAAAACAAAGATAATTTTCATAAAAATGAATAAAAACAGGACTTGATTATTCTTCGCTGACTGCTCCAATTCAACCACTTGTTGTTGTGATTATAGTTTTTGGCGTTTGGCAATCTTGTTGCTGCTGATTATATTTGCGGCGCTGCTGCGGAGATTGATGATGATAATGTTGATAATCGTGATGTTGTGGTTGCTTTTCTAGTGCAGAATCCAGCGGTGCTGCCGCTGAACTGCAAATGCTACGCGATTTGAGCGAGAGTCTTCGCTGCATTAGTAGAGACTCATTCGGAGGCGAGAGACCCACTGTCAAACCGTTCGTATTGTTTCCCTTGCTGCCATACTCATCGTACATATCGCTAATGCGTAAATGACCAATTGTCCCGATCATCGATTGATAACCGTTCATTGTCTCTCGCTTTAGCGCGGTAACAATTGTATTTGAGTTCGTAAGATAATGCTTATGCTTATTAGTAGTATTATTTGTTATTGGATCACAGTTCAAAGTATTTCTATTTTGTGTAGGCTTGCGCCGTGCTTCTTCCACTGATACTATAACTACTTGCCCAACGCCGTTAGCGCAACTATCATCAATCCTCCCAGTTCTTATTTCTGAGACTAACTTCTTACTAACATGCTTTTGCTGTTGCGGATTGTAGTGGCCGTCGGCGTTGACCCGACTGATGTTAACTCCTCCACGATTGTACTGATGGTGATTAGGATTGTTGGGAAAAGTGCCATGAATGTAACTCGGTTCATCTGATATGGCTGATTTGAGCCTGAAAGATTTGAAAACAAAAAATAATTATACAATTCGAAGTGAAAGATTTCCAAGTTATTATGGTAAATATAGCAAATCACTATGCTGCCGCTCTTCGCATATTCGTCCCATATCGATTTTTGATGATTTTGATTTTTTTGTGGAAATGTGTTTAAAATCATCTCAAGTTTAAAAAATAAAATAAAATAATAAACTTTGTTCGTAAAATTTGAAAAATAAAACCCCGTTTGTGTTGTCCCATGCCGAAAATATTCACATTACAGTCACGTTCATTTTATTGATCGTGGGGGTCTCACTGATGCCTTGCACACATGTTTGAAACCTCCCTCTTCTCCTTAAAATGTGGACGTAATTTTCAAACATACCTATTCAACCATACCCTCTTCTACACATTGTTTTATAAACCATCTCCTCGCGGAGAAATCAGTTTTTACCTCGAAAAAATACCTTCAAACTCTCATTAGTTATAAACTGCATGCACCAACTGTATTGCATATTGATCGATCTGTTCTCTAACCATATTCAATAGTTTCATTGTTCATAGGTTCAAGTCTGGTTGTTGAATTGATTAAAGTATAGATATCTGGTGGTGCAATATGGCATCACACGCAGGAAAAGGGGTAATAAATAATTAATGATTATGACAAAAAAATGGGAAAAGTAGGGTATCGGTTTTGCATTAGAATGCTGTAGAAAACCTGCCGAAGTTGTCTGATACCCTGGCACAACACTTTTCTTTACGAGACGGTTATACGAATATTAAGCTGATCAGATCGAAAATTATTCGCATGTCAGTCACATTGCTGTTATCTTATTAGCAAAATATAATTTTTGTCATTTTTAAGTCAATTGAATTGAATATACTTAATTTAACTAATTTATAACAAATATTTGCTAGGACAAGCTATGCGGACACAAAATAACCGAAAATTGATTGAATAGTTTAATCGACGTTTTCTCCACTTGAGTTTTTTTTGCTGTGGGACCGACATGCGAAGAGCGGCAGTATGAAAGTTACAATTCCGAAGTAACTCGTTTTTCTGATGGGACTATACTGCCGCTCCGAGCATAACTGTCTCATATTCTATGCAAACCTTATGGACTCTGGGACAGTTATGCTTGAAGCGGCAGTATACCTTAACAACCATTACAATATCTGATTTTTTATCAAGTATCTGATGAAATATTGAGATCTTTCAAGAAAACAAAAGACACCACACATAGCACACATAGCAAGACAAGATGCATAATGAAGCGCGAGTTTCTGTTTTTTTTTTTAAAAAAGGGTTTGTTAGTAGCTTAAGTATTTATGATAAATATTAATAAATAATAAGTTTGTGTGACCAACCACAAATGGTGACTTCTCTGCACTGCTAGAAATTTGTAATTTCAAATGTTAGGATTTGTTTGCTTTCACAATCAGGACTTATCATTCGTAGAGATCTAAACCTACTTGTCCCAATTGCTAACTTATTGGCTATAATGAGAGCTCATCATAGTAATTAAGGATTGCAACGATTTTTGTCGAAAATTGGTGATAATTTTATTTGACATAGCTTCTAATGATTCAACCCCAGTAAGTCTATGTAATTCGAGTGTTCCAAACCAAGGAGGACGTTTCAAAATTATTTTCAGAATTTTATTCTGAATCCTTTAAAGCGTTTTCTTTCTTGTTATACAACAGCTGGACCAGATCGGTATACCATAAGGCATTGCTGGTCTAAAAATTTGTTTGTAAATCAAAAGTTTATTCTTTGAACAAAGTTTAGAATTCCTGTTAATGGGAGGATATAAACATCTCGTATATTTGATGCACTTTGCTTGTATACTATCAATGTGCTCTTTGAAAATAAGTTATCTATCGTAAATTTGTCCCAAGTCAGACCAACTTGAAATAACTCCATTCATCTTGATAACGTGATTATTGTTTGGCTTGAGAAAATAAGCTCGAGATTTATGAGGAAAAATTATCAATTTAGTTATAAAAGCTTTGGGAGAGATTTTCCACTTTTGCAAGTAAGAAGAAAAATATCTAAACTTTTCTGCAATCGACTGCATATGACACGAAGACTTTTTTCTTTTACGGAAATGCTTGTGTCATTGCAGAACAATGACTTTGTGCATCGAATTCGAATGCTTTTTCTATGTCTAAAAGAGCAGCTCCTGTCGAATAACCTTCAGATTTGTTAGCTCGTATCATCTTAGTAACTCTGAACAATTTGGAATGCCCATGGCGTAATACAAACTGTTCATATGCAAAAATTGAATTTTCATTAATGTGTGACATCATCCTGTTAAGAATAATTCTCTCAAACAGTTTATTTATCGAAGAAAGCAAACTGATTGGTCGATAACTTGAAACCTCAGCTGGATTTGTATGTTAAAGATCCCATCATCTCCAGGTGCAAATTTTTCAAATTCCTAATAATTGATTTAATCTCATTCAATTCAGTTTCAATTATACCGTGAGGCGCCCTAATTCCATGCGGCTCCTTATTCCGTACACTTGGTATCAAAATGTGGAAAAATATCAAATATATCAAAAAGTGTGTTTAAAGGTGGTACTCTGGATACGTGCCGCGTAAAAAAAAAACTCGTAAATTCCGGAATCCGCGTAAAAAACCCGCGTAAATTCCGGAATCCGCGTAAAGAAACCTGCATTAATTCTGCAAACCGAGTGAAGAGAAACCGAAATCCGCGCAAAAAAACATACCGCGTAAATTCCGGAATTCGCGTAAAAAAAACGCGTAAATTCCGGAATCCGCGTAAAAACCCACGTAAAAAGCGACCTTAATGTATTCTGGGAAACAGGTTCCGAATAATGGTTCTCGGAAAATTGTTATACAATCATTCGACTCAGGAATTAATTCCAAAATTCAATATTTGTCAGCACAAACAACACAAAGAACGCAATGATGGATTAGTGAAAATCATGAGAGAATGTATCAATCCCTTAGAACCAGACTTACCGAGCATGTTTGTTGCTAACGTATCCGTTAATATGGCGAAAAGGTGATCCATCGACGAACTCGTCATCATCATCATTATGATTGTTGTTACGACGACTTCGCCACGATTGCTGCTGTGGATGTTGCAAGCGAATCTCGATACTACCCGTTTCTTTATTGCTCTTGAGCTGACGATGATAATAGGACGGTTTGCCGCCTCCTGCACCACAAAAAACCCCACCGTTAATTCCATTGGCGCGATACTGGTTACCGTTATTCTGATGATGATTGCTGTAGTAGTTATGATAGGAGCTGAAATTGCGATATTGCTGCGGCTGGTGATACCGAGCTTTTACTGAATTATTGTAACTGGGACCTAAGATGGAAGAAGGTTGCTTGAATTTATGTGCATCATTATCATTACAGCGATATCGCCAATTTTTTTCTGGTGGAATTATCACTGAACAAGAAGTAATGGACGGAGAACTGTTCTGTTCCTTTATAACTTCCAGAGGCTTTGGTTGTTGATGAACAACGGTAGTAGAATTGTTTTCCTTGTTGTCTATGCCATGTTTTACGATGACAGAAGGAATATTGGAAGAAAATGCTTCAGTAGTTACGCTGGAGACAATGGCAATCGGAGATGGGGATATATTATTCGGTGGAACCTCGGTCATAAAATTGGATGTCGAAGAACTCTTTGTATTACTCTTAAACAATGTATCACATTGTTGATCATCTTTCAAAGACGAAGACGACACCGATGATGGTGACGTAGATGGAGAGGGTGTTAAGGAACTTCCATCATCATCCGCATCGTAGCTTCCACTATTTGCCTGATTTTTGCTGAAACTTGCTTGCGAAAAAGGTACAAGACAATTTTGTTGTTCGGTAGAAGCTAAATCCAGTAATTTTTTCTCTCGCTCTCCGTTAGCAGGTAAGTTATCATCAGGAGATATTTTCAAGGACGTTTGCTCACAGTGGTTTTCATCATTTTCCGACGATTTTGCTACGTCTTGAAGTTTCACTGCCGATGGCTGATAAATATTCGGACGTTCCTTGTTCATATAATCATATCGCATAGAAAAATGCTGCAAAATGACTCGCTTCACTGCCATTGCAGATTCGGCAAAATGTGATAATTCTCGTGCAGATTGATTACTGAAATAAAATTAATACCTGCTTATGTATTTGAAAATTATTTACAAAAAGAGTTCGAGACTTACCGCCGGATAATGCCCGGTGTCTTTAGTACTCGTCGACGCTGTTTTTCCTTGATTGCATCCGAATTCACACCGTCAATGTAGTCACCTTCGTCAGTAATTTTGATCCATGGGTGATTCAGCACCGCACCAGCACTTAGACGTTTGGGTGCTTCCTTGACCAGCAATCCACGAATCAAGTCTTTAGCCTCTTCACTTACATCCATCCAATCGTTCTCAGGAAAGCTAAATCGACCTTCTTGAATTGACTCAAACAATAATTCCTGACAAGTACGACAGTTTTCCCCTCTATTCCAACCACAATCCTGTTCGCAGTTACCAGAAAACGGAGGATAACCGCAGAGCAAGATATAAGCAATCACACCTAACGACCACAGATCACAACGCTTGTCGTAGTAGTTTGACTCTCCCACAAACAAATCCACCACTTCCGGCGCCATAAATTCTGCACTTCCAACCTGAAAAATACAAAAAATGTATTACACATACATAATAAATTGTTATTGTATATCTAAACGTAGAAAAATGCAGTTCTGTCTGTCTGATCCATGTAGATTTGGCCAGTCGTAGAGAAAATTTGTATGTGAACGTTTTTGGGGCCAACAAAGGTGATTAGTATAGATTGAGACCCTTCCCCCTTCTGGAAAGGAGGGCTCCTATACAAAAAAAAAAAAAAAACACAAATGTCTGTACAATGTACAACTCGAGAACTTATCAAGTAAATTCTGGGGACAAGAAACATTTTCATAGTGGTTCGACAACCCTCCCTCGGAAGAGCGAGCTCCCATACAAATGAAACACAATTTTGATATGTGAAGGTTTTTGAGAGTAAGCAATATTTATATGATAGTTTGAAACTCCACCGTACTATGGACGGGGGAAAGGAGGGAGATGTCCAATACGTATGAAACAAATATTTCAACCATTTTTTCCGGAAAGCTGTCATTTTTAAATCCAAGATGGAAACAGTCAAAAATGATTGAATACAGTAACTATTCGCTAACAAGGTAAGCTTTAGCTGGGCTTCTTTTTTTAAATAGGCGCTCGCTAACTGGGAGGATTCCCAGTTAAAAAGACAACAAATGTCAAATATCAAAACGAACGGGGGGCATGTGGATTGGGAACGAAAATTGAAAAATTTAAGTTTTTCTAATCGAAAATATTCAAAATACAAACATAATAAGACAGCTGATAAATGTACTCGCTATATAAAACTAAAGTTTAAAATCTTTACTTGAGACATAAGTTTGTAGTTGTGGCTTCCCTATTTGGTGATCAACTTGAGAACGAAAGCCTTTTATGAAATTTTCGCGAAGCAGCGTTATCCATCGAACTCCCCCTCGGCGTTGAGATGATATCCCAGTTAGCGAGCTGATTTCAATAACTGAGAAGTGCTCGTCGCCCAGTTAGCGAACAGTTACTGTACCATCTAATATGTACAACTGCGAAGCTGGTCTCGAGGTGCGATGCTGGCCTAACAAGCCAGTCGTCGTAGGTTCGAGTCTTGACTCGGGAGAGACTGTTAGTGTCAGTAGGGTCGTATAGCGCTAGCCCCGCAATTGTCCTGTACACTTAACGGTTGGCTGCGGAGTCTGTGTATAGCAAACAGGAGGTCAAGTTCCGAATCGGAATGTAGCACCAAGGCTTTGCTTTCTACCATCTAATATGGGTATTTCCAGAACCAGAACGATGCCAAGGGGTCGAAAATTTACTCCAGAGCCAAAAACCAAGATGGTGACTTCCAATTTCTGCAAAAACCGCCTAGAATGACCTAGTACCATTTCCGTAATCGGGATGATTCTCAGAGATCAAAAATCAACTAAAGACATCATTTGGAGTTCTAAGATGATGACTTCCGGTTTCTGGAAAACAACTCAAAATGACCGAATACCATGCAATATGAATATTTTCGGAATCGGGATGATGCACACAAGCCAAAAATCGACCACAGGCACCATTTTGAATTCTAAAATTATGACTTCCGGTTTAAAAAAGAAGTCGAAAACACCCAAATAGGGGTACTTCTGGGACCAGAAGGATACCCAGAGCCCTAAAATTGACTTTAAATGCCATTTTGGAATCCAAGATAACGATTTTCGATTTTTGTAAAACAGCCGATTACCGAAAAGCACCCGATAAATAAATGCTGAAAATCATTTCTTCTGCCAACACTACCAGTGTACCGGCGTCAGCAGGATTTCCGTCAAAAATAATCTGTCGTATCGAACTTATACACTCAACTAGATTAGACAAACAATTGTAGGTGAATGTTCTAGGCGTACGGCAAGGTGGCGAAAGGTGAAGCAATTTTTGCAATATCCTTGTACGGTCCTGTCATCTAATTTTCAATATCTTTTCACGGTGCTTCCATCTAGTTTTCATTTTTACCTGGTGGATTATGCACGATAAATCGGTTTTGCTAACAGCCACAGTTTTATCCGCTTCTAATAGCGAATTTCTTTATTCCACCAGCTCACCTCGTTTTGACCTGGAAGCGCACTAACTGCTGTCAAAACCCTTCTTTATTCGCTTGATTTTGACCCAGTTTTGACCTGCCGTGCTTCCTGAAGCGCACTGTAAAATTTGTCAGCTTTAACCCACCACCGCACGTGCTAAGTTCGTGAACAATTATCGGGCATCTTCTTATTACTTGCGTCTTAAATGGCGATGACGTTTCATTACCCCTCGGCAGTTTTGCCCGCACACAGTGGAATGACGAAATTCGCTAAAAGTCATTTCATGCCAGCACTAACCGTTGTAGAGGTGTCGCGGGCAAAATGTATGAAAAAACTGGAACTCAGGTAACTAGAACAACTAGTTATCTTTATTGTAATTCGACATACTCAACTTTGAGCAGTTTTTTAATGGACATCCTAGCTCTTCAGTGTCTTCGGCAAAGTTTTTAAGCATCTAAAATACTGTGCTTTGCTGAAGTTCATATTTAAAGCAGTAAGAACTCTCTAGAGAAGGAAATACAAAAAAAATCCCGCATTAAGGTGGTAGTGTGTAGAAGCCACCACGTGGTCGGCTACGAATTTTTATTGGAGGGTTAGTTAAGACGTCTGTCTTTGGTAGTGGTTAGAATATGAATAACTGTATTTCTGTCATGTAATAATAATTGCTAAAACTCAAGGCTTGCTTCAGCTTCAACACTCCTCCTCAAGCCGCAGAGAGTCCCATCAACTTGCAACTTTCTTCAAACTTTATTCGTTGCAGTGGTTTGGTGAGACCATCCGCAATTTGCTCCTCTGTGCTAATGTACGTCAGGTTTACCACACCACGGCGAAGAGCGTCTTTTATGAAATGGTGGCGTATGTCAATGTGCTTCGTGCGCGGGTTATAACCACCATTTTTCGCAATCGCAATGCAGCTTTGGTTGTCGCATCGGATCTCAATCGGTTCATCGTTGTTTTTATTGAAAAGTGCTGACAGACCACGCCACCAAGATGCCTCCTGCACGGCAGTCGAAACGGACATGTATTCGGCTTCACACGTTGAGAGCGCCACTGTTGATTGCTTCTTGCACATCCACGAGATTGCACCGCCCTGTGCCATGAAGATGTTGCCACTTGTGGACTTCCTTTCATCTGGATCCGCTCCCCAGTCAGCATCGCAATAACCGACCACGCTAGAATCTGCATCCTTTCTATAGATCAGCTTCATACCGGAAGTTCCACGTAGGTAACGCAGAACATGCTTCACTGCGTTCCAATGTTTGACCCCGGGATTGTTGTTGAACCGGCTAAGAGTGTTCACTGCAAATAGAATATCCGGTCGAGTGCTCTGCGCCAGACTACGATGAGACGTACGCTCCCGTCGTTCGGTATAGTTCGCTGCGGTACCTTTTCGCCCTGGCAATCAAACACGACCTTATGATTGACCAGATGGATGCAGTGACGGCTTTTCTACAAGGCGATCTCGATGAAGAGATTTACATGGAGCAGCCTCCATGTTTCACGGACGATAATCAAAAAACGATGGTGTGCAAACTGAACAAGGCATTGTACGGCTTGAAGCAGTCAAGCCGAGTTTGGAACCAAAAACTCGATGCGGCTCTTCGACGTTTTGGCCTGAAACCAATACAGTACGATCCATGTGTATATATTGGTAACAAAGGAGGCAAAATGATGATTGTTGCAATATACGTCGACGATCTGATGATCTTCTGCAACGATCCAGCATGGAAGTACAAACTAAAGCAACATCTCTCTAGCTGCTTCCGGATGAAGGATCTTGGACAAGCGCAACACTGCCTTGGAATCCGAATCAGAAGAGCCAATGATTCCATCAGCTTGGATCAGGAAGCCTACACAGAGGTCCGTAGATCGCAACTACGTTCTGCTACCAAGATGGCCCATCCGTTTGTACGCCGTACGCGCTGACTCCGCGTCTTCGATATGGACATAGATTGTAGGGTCAAGGAGCAAGATTAGCTTCAATCGGGCTTGTAAATCCTTTCGCTCATCTAACGCTTCAATGGTTCCGTTTTCTTTTATCTTCGGCTTGATGGCATCCCAGAGGCCTTCCAGCTGAAGAAAAGTTTTCGCAGCAAACTTCCATGACGACCAGTTTTCACGTCCTCTCAAACGTTCAATGGCTGGAATGTTGGATGATCCGGAAACTCCGTTGGAACTTGAAGTGCTATTTGAACTCGTAGTCATTTTCTAGCATTGACTAAGCCCATAACCTATTGGAGGGTTAGTTAAGACGTCTGTCTTTGGTAGTGGTTAGAATATGAATAACTGTATTTCTGTCATGTAATAATAATTGCTAAAACTCAAGGCTTGCTTCAGCTTCAACAATTTTCAGTGCCACTAGACTCGTGAATAGTTAATGCGTTATCTACGAAAAAACTTTCTTATGTTTTCGTTGCCATAACAAACATGATGATATGTTTTCACAAGTGAAGTATTAACTATTACTGAGTGGTAAGCATTTGAAAATTCGAAGTCGACCACATGGTGGCTCAAAGTCGGCCATTTATGGGTTCAACAAACTTCCACCTTAATTTGAAATGCAATGCGCCAAGCGGAGACAAAACCAATCGACTTCCGGTAAGTTTGGGGTTGTTTGGGACCCAAAAAGGGATCAAATTTTAACAAAGACATACAAAGCTGGGTGATTACATTAGGAAAGCTTAGGAGCAGGTAAGCACTGGTGAAAGCAAAGCGCTGAAGTAAAATAATAATTCACAGCCAAATTAAACATCATACTCTTCCCCATCTTGAGACAGAAGTAATTGAAACTGTGGAAATTGAAGGTCAAACTGAACTGGCACTTTCATTTTTTGACACAACATATTCACCATTCTAATACACTGCCCATGAAAGTATAACTGTCCGTCCAATATAAAAAAAACATTGGAAGTGAGAAAATGCAATTTTGATGTTAGATTCTCATTCGTTTGGTAAGCTTTTCACTTATGTTAGTTTGCATTCATTTGCCATCAGGGGCGACTCGTCCATAGGTGCAACCTGTGCATTGCACACGGGGAAAAAAAACATTGAAAGTGAGAAAATGCAATTTTGATGTTAGATTCTCATTCGTTTGGTAAGCTTTTTACTTATGTTAGTTTGCATTCATTTGCCATCAGGGGCGACTCGTCCATAGGTGCAACCTGCGCATTTTGCACACGGGGACGCCAGGCCAACCAATAAATTTTAAATCGAAATTCATCTTTATACCTATGAAATTTTAGTTTTTTTAAATAATAACAAAGAGAATGACTTATGTTTTTCCACAGACATAATTTTGATTACTTCCTCAAACTGTGATTTTCAGGTTTTTTCAGTTGAACAGGTAGGTTCAAAAGCCACGAGTCGCCCCTGTTTACCATAAACTATTGCTTTTTTGCACATAAAAACACATAAACGCACATAAAAATATGCACTTTTCCATGCATAGTATGTTCAATTGAATTTATAATAATGTATCGAAAAAAATCACAGGAGTGTTGTGTGCAAAGCCACGACCGCAAGGTTGAAGTAGAATACTTTTACACAGCTTTACTTACGGCTGTACATTAACCTACGGCCGGGCGAATCGGTTCGCCCCGCTTTTCGCGTTTAACCTGGCAGAGGCCTAATGCGCACGGCCAACACAATAGAAAGGTGTTTTCACATTGAAAATTAGACTCGGCTTTACTGGAGTAAGTGTTGACAAATGCATCTACCGCTTATACCGCCGCTATCGTACGAAAGCGCGTCGTTTTATGTGGGGAATAATATCAACACGAAAAATGACGCGCGTCTAAGCACACCCGAACTGTTTCGCCGTGCTGCTTCCATTTACTTCCTTATAACATCCGCCTCATAGAAGTAGCGGCCGCACCTACCGCTGAGGCTGTTACCATACTGCTACTGGTACCCAGAGCTATTAACTCTTCAAATTAAGTGTGTTATTTGTCCTCAAAAGAACAATTGTTCAATTCCATATCGGATATAATGCAATCACATCTCTGTAATATTACCGACAGTAATATTCTTCTGAACAAAATTATCCAACTTTTCCATTAGAGGAAGTGCCGGCTGATGTACGGCAAAAATCTCGCCCGATCGCTCGCGTTGGCGTTCGTTCTCAGGCAGAGGCCTGAGACGAGGTGATCAACCACAGGCAGACTTGGCATTTCTCTGCACCAGGTGTACCCGTCGACTCGCACGAGGAGCAGACTACTCGATTCGCGCGAAGAGAATTGTTTTTCGCACGCCGTGAACACGCATTAGTTCGGAGGTGCGCGTGTGTTATTTCTCGAGTACACGGCGGGTGCACCGTGTAGATGAATGAAACCAAATGAGAAAACTGATATCCTATGATTTGTCTACTTTTTATTGGAAAAAAAAGGTCAGTCACACGTGTTGAGTAGTTGATTTTCGTGCCATAATGACTAGAAAACAGAAGTATTACAGAGATTTTACGCCGCAAAAACTGCCCCCGGGCCATTATTTCATCTTTACGGACAGTCTCAGTTCTATTCAGGCTCTTCGTCGATGAAAACGATGAAGCACTCTCCGTACACGTACAGGAACATCAGAATGTTTTATCCGAAATATCTTATTAGATTACCTTAGTGTGGATCCTTTTTCATTGTTCCATTCCGGTTATTGAGAAGGTGGACACTTTGGATTAGGTGGGCACATCAAATAGTGATTTTTATGATAGACCTACAATTGCCTACAATAAGCTTTTGCAATTTTCTCGTCAGAGTACGCCTTCAAACTGGCAGACCTCATCCTTTCACTACGGGTTAGACGCACATCTACTGCGAATCAGGCTCACACATAGTAATCAATGCGTTTGTGGAATGAACTATCATGACAATATGTACGTTTTGGTGGTTTTGGTGGTGCTGAACTCCGGGGCACTAGATCGTTACTTTTGGATACCCATGTTCAAGTTTGTGGTATCCTGGATCAAAGAAACAAGGCATGAACGATACTGATTTATGACTTCCGTAAATCGGAGTAAGATTGTGCCAGTGGCGTGAAATTGTGCCATACAAATCCATTGTTTGTTAGTCATCTCATGGTGATCACAAGACCAAACTTTTTTGAATAAGTTCCCTCCAATATTCAACCAAGAAAGACTAGTCTTCTGACCAGGAAGAGATGGCTAAAAAGTCACGGGTCAAAAGTCACAACCTCATAATCTGATCCCGCCTGACGGTACTTGAAAAGCAACGGAGTGCTCATCAAACAACAAATCGAACCGCGCGGTAATCAAAAAAGAACATGTTAGTTTTAGTTTTAGGTTTAGTTCTAATTCGTTTAGCCTTTATAAGACATCCTAGAAACAGGATTTATCTGGTTTCTGTAGAAATTAGTAGAAAGAAATTTAAAAAAAATGTTTGAAGTAAATAGCAATTAGGAATATTCACTATTGTTCTATTGGATGAGCATCTAACAACGTGGACCATACGTGCTTATTCCTTTGTTACTCTCACTATATTTTTATTCATACCACCAAGTTGTCACACTGACCTGAGAATCCATGAAAAGGACATCTTAAACAAAACAAAAGATGTGAAGAACTGGCAAAGAAAAGCTGCGATCGTTTGCAAAAGGCTGTAAAAAGCTAAAAAACTAGAGTGGCTAATTAAAGTTCAGTACCCATTTTTCATATATACATTTATCGTCATACAGTCAGTTGCATTTGCAAACAACATGTTATGTCCAATGCGCTGGGGGGAAAAATTACCTTGGCTTCAAAAATCAATCGCACTAGCCATGGCAATTATATGGCGGACGCCGCGTGCCATCGCTCGGCTTTGCGGAGCAAAACTCCGGTTTTAGATGTAAAACTTCGGCTTTCTCTTTTGCTGAAGTGTAAACGATTCGTTTTTCCCGTGCAGAATGCATGGGAGTGAGCAGTTGCTTGTCAGGTATAGCGGAAATGAATCGCGCGCGCGGAGTCCTTTGATTCCCGCGTAGTGCAAGTGAAAAATACACTTTGCTCTTCGGTCGCCCGGAGGAGAAAACCAAGTCTGACCACAGGGCAAGTGATTTGTTTAATTTCAAGGCAGCCACAGGCGCAACCCAGACGGTCCATCCAGTTCACCCTCCGACTAATGAATGTAGCTAGTTTTCTCAGAAACACTCTTCTACAGCCGAAGGGTGCTACGTAATAGGCCACGCCTTTCAGTTCAGGTTTATCATTTCCTAATGTTCTTTAGACGAATTCGCATTTGATTTTTGTATCCAGCGAATAAACACCGATGGTGCTCTCACACACGCAACGGTTTTAACCCG
This sequence comes from Wyeomyia smithii, assembly GCF_029784165.1. Classification (NCBI taxonomy): domain Eukaryota; kingdom Metazoa; phylum Arthropoda; class Insecta; order Diptera; family Culicidae; genus Wyeomyia; species Wyeomyia smithii. The sequence goes on from NC_073694.1 coordinate 126,731,734, forward strand.
TATCTTATTGCGGTTTGTAACATCAAGCGATTTCGTTTGCTCGTTGCTGCGTGTTGCATCATGTTGCAACTTGGCAGCTGGGAGACGACGAAATTCTGTTTATGCTGATTGATTGAATCGACTTCATATTAGATCTGCATAGTCGAACTAACTGTCTTTGTAAATGCGGTCTAACAGGGCAGTTTGTTATTCAAAGTTGGTTATGCTGATCGCATCCTTTGCGCTGCCCCTACAGTGGGGGGTTTACTAAATAAAGTGAAAATTAGACAACTACAACAGAATTTGATTGCATCCCGCACAGAATGTCTGCTTGTGTTGATGCCAGAAAATTATTAACCTTCAATTATTTGTTTATTTGCCTTGAAAAAAGTATGTTGCGGTTCAAAATCGGTTGCTAATTACAACCTTTGAGCTTCTCTAACATTGGGGGAATTAAGATACACGGACAACATGCACTGTGGAAACTATTTCACATTCAGTAAATTAGACGGGTGCGACAAATTTAAATTGCTAGGATGCAACACAGAATGCTTGCTTGCGTTGACAAAAATTATTAACTCTCAATGACTTGTTTATTTGCCTTGAAAAGGCATTTTGATGTTCAATATTGGATTTCCTGATGGCAATCTTCATGCTGCCCCAACACGGGGGGAATAATGGCAGTCTGGCGACACACGCTGAGAAGAACCGCGCTGCTCCTGAGGCGTGATGACCAACCACAGGGCAAGTGATTTGTTTAATTTGAAGGCAACCACAGGCGCAACCCGCTGCTATGGTCTGTTACTGCTGAGTGCCGATATCTGCTGTTACTGCTGTCAACGTTGTGGACGGTCCATCCAGTTCACCTTCCGACTAATGAATGTAGCTAGTTTTCCCAGAAACACTCTTCTATAGCCGAAGGGTGCTACGTAATAGGCCACGCCTTTCAGTTCAGGTTTACCATTTCCTTATGTTCTTTAGACGAATTATTCCACAATTCGCATTTGATTTTTGTATCCAGCGAATAAACACCGATGGTGCTCTCACACACGCAACGGTTTTAACCCTATCTTATTGCGGTTTGTAACATCAAGCGATTTCGTTTGCTCGCTGTTGCGTGTTGCATCATGTTGCAACTTGGCAACTGGAAGACGACGAAATTCTGTTACTGCTGATTGATTGAATCGACTTCATATTAGCTCTGCATAGTCGAACTAACTGTCTTTGTAAATGCGGTCTAACAGGGCAGTTTGTTATTCAAAGTTGGTTATGCTGATCGCATCCTTTGCGCTGCCCCTACAGTGGGGGGTTTACTAAATAAAGTGAAAATTAGACAACTACAACAGAATTTGATTGCATCCCGCACAGAATGTCTGCTTGTGTTGATGCCAGAAAATTATTAACCTTCAATTATTTGTTTATTTGCCTTGAAAAAAGCATTTTGAGGTTCAAAATCGGTTGCTAATTACAACCTTTGAGTTGCCCTAACATTGGGGAAATTAAGATACACGGACAACATGCACTGTGGAAGCTATTTCACATTCAGTAAATTAGACGGGTGCGACAGATTTAAGTTGCTAGGATGCAACACAGAATGCTTGCTTGCGTTGACAAAAATTATTAACTTTCAATGACTTGTTTATTTGCCTTGAAAAAGGCATTTTGATTTCCAAAGTTGGATTTCCTGATGGCAATCTTCATGCTGCCCCAACACGGGGGGAATAATGGCTGTCTGGCGACACACGCTGAGAAAAACCACGCTGCTCCGGAGACGTGGTGACCAACCACAGGACTAGTGCTGCTGCTAAAGAGGGACGGCTGCTGTTGTCGCTGTCTAAAACTATTATGAGCGGCTCCAGCTGAAACAGGCTCTTATATAGGCCAAATAGCATGTTTTCAATTGCAAGGTATATGATCCTTTCGGCCGTGCTTGGGAAGCAAGCATATAACGACCAATCAGAGGTCGAATTTTTCGTTTTGATAAGGCTTGACTATTTTCAATAGTACAATAGTGTGAATAATAAAATTTCAATTATCTTATTTTGGGAAGAATCTTAGAAGATTTTCCAATCTATTGCTGCAAGAACGAAGGTAATCCATCGAATACTAACCGATTTATTAGCATTTGAAATTGGACATATTTTTCACTTTTTTCGGTTTTAGATTTTCATTTCACATCCCTATGTAGCCGAACTTCCTGAGAGAAGTATTCTACTTCAAAAATCGAACGCGTCAGTATATAACTGTTTGCTATTTAAATTTGGAAAATCTATACCGAGCGTCTTAGCAGAGTGATTTATAACATCAAAAGAAATAATTATCGGTTACCGTTAGACTCTACTAGAAATTTGGGAAATAAATATTGAAATTCAGTCCGCGCAAATATACCGTAAAACGGGGTGAATAGAAACAGTAAGTCGAATAGAAACATAACTTCCGAACTTGGAAAATGCGATTTTAAGTCTTCGATTACTTTTAAAAACCATGCAAAAAAATATTTTCTTGAATAGTTCAATAGTAAACAAGTCCTGCAAACCCATTTTTGGGTTAGCAACACTACTGTCGGTTTGCTCAAAAAATGCAAAATGGGGGCTCAAATTCTGAACGTTTCCGAGTACCAAAAAACTTCGTCTGTGGAAGCCATTCTTCTTCACTTAGAACTTGTTCGTGTGATATACTGGGTCGGTTGTTAAGCATTTCAAGTTTTACGGTGAATTAAAGGATTGCCGTAAGGTAATCATCACCACGTAACCTATGTTTCATTGAAAACTCGCGGTTCTCAGATTAACGGGGCAAATAGAAACAAAGCCATAGCGGCTATTTTTTGTACCAAAACATGTGGATTTGAGAAATGCTATAATGTTTTATATGAAAAATGATGTCTGGCACATGTTTTGTGCATTTTCAGCCCATCATGGTCAGGACTTACAAACAAAAAAGTCCAAAAACGTATTCGCTCCGCCTGTTGCTGTTGAGATTTTACGCAAAAAAACTGTTTCCTTGTCAAGCGGTTACGAAATACAGAATCAACTTCTCTGTGATAAATCGGATGTTACCTTTAGACTTCAATCCAGTAGACAACCACGGTAGTTTCCAAAAACGTGATGAAAGTTTGATTTGTCTGCTGCATGATGCTCGACATGGACTGACCCGAGGGGGTATGAATCAAGGTTACAGTTCCCCCAAGACAAAATGTTCCCGGATGTCGTGTCCTAGATGAAACACCGGAAGATGCTAGACCGGTGGAAATGCTTGACCCAACCCCGAGTCCTTCTGTTCCTAATAAGGACTCTAATAGAACATATTCATTCACAAGATAACAAACATGAAGTAATAAACCGAACATTTTCACTATTTTGATATTTTATATCGTTTTCTTGTCTCTCATATCAATAAAGATGATGCAATTGTTCTGTTTTCTTCAAATTAAAACTAGTATTTTCTATCAGAACAAGGAAAACCGTATTTTATTGGCGATTGTTTCTATTCGCCCCATTGCGGTGAATAGAAACATGCAACATTTTTTCCAATAAAACAATGAATTACTTATTTTATCAAGATGGACGTTACACCCTTAATACAGGGAGGCAAGACCCATGTTTTAAAACTTTAATATTCATTCTATACATTATAGTATTTTTTGTACACTGCAAGATATATCGCAGACTGCTTCTATTCGCCCCGTTTTACGGTATATTTCGACTGTGACATACCATTCGACACAAGCACTGAGCATGACTGTATGTAACAGTCGAAATATGTATATATTTGCGCGGACTGAATTTCAATATTTATTTCCCAAATTTCTAGTAGAGTCTAACGGAAACCGATAATTATTTCTTTTGATTTTCTATTTATGTTTGCTATTTGTTGTATTTTTACTGGAAAAAGAAATCCGCGATAAAAAATTTAAATAATTGATTTTCCAGTATAAATTAGTATTTTTCTTTTCAAACGAAACTGAGCGGTATTCGCATGAAAGTCTTTATGACAACTTTTTCTTGTCAAAGAACTTACCATAAGTCATTGCATGAAGCGACTGGCACCACAAACTTCATATTTGACAACATATTAATTATTTGTGATATTTCGCGAGATCACAGCGCCCACTAGTCAAATTCGTTTTTGCGTTGTAGTTATCAGAATACATCAGGTATACATCAGAACTACACGTTAACACTAAAGCTGTACGTTTTTGCTTTTCGGGCTGCACCAGAATTATCATTTTTCTGCCCCTTCATCACACGAGCAGGGGCGACTCGTCCATAGGTGCAACCTGTGCATTGCACCTGGAGACGCCAGATAAAAAAATAAATTTGAAAATCAAATTTATATTTAAACTGTACTTTTTATTAGTTTTATTTTTAAATAGTAGTAGTTTTTCTGCCCTCTCCCCCCCTATGTAACGATAAGTAACGTTCGATATGACCCCCCCCCCCCTAAAATTACGTAACGTTGGAACCTGTCCCCCCCTTCAAATTTGCAGTTTTGAGCAAACATCACAGTTACGTAACGATCTCAATTACCCCCTCTCCCCCCTATGTAACAATAAGTAACGCAGACTTAACCCCCTTCCCCCCCTTTATGCGTTACGTAATGTGTGTACGACGCCCAATTACTTCTTAAAACTGTGATTCTCGGAATTTGGTGTTGAATAGGAAGGTTCAAAAGCCACGAGTCGCCCCTGCACACGAGTGTAACAGATTATAGTTTGGACAGATCGTAGTTTGAATACCAACAGCAAATACGAATGCTGTCAAATGTCAAACAAAATACTAAAAGGTATACAGCCCTAGGGTTGTATGAAATGGTGACGTGGGACTAAACACTGTAATTAGGGGATTTTTGAAGTAGAATACTTCTCTCAGGAAGTTCGGCTACAAAGGGATGCGAAATGAAAATCTAAAACCGAAAAAAGTGAAAAATATGTCCAATTTCAAATGCTAATAAATCGGTTAGTATTCGATGGATTTCCTTCGTTCTTGCAGCAATAGATTGGAAAATCTTCTAAGATTCTTCCCAAAGTAAGATAATTGTAATTTTATTATTCACACTATTGTACTATTGAAAATAGTCAAGCCTTGTCAAAACGAAAAATTCGACCTCTGATTGGTCGTTATATGCTTGCTTCCCAAGCACGGTCGACAGAATCATATACCTTGCAATTGAAAACATGCTATTTGGCCTATATAAGAGCCTGTTTCAGCCGGAGCCGCTCATAATAGTTCTAGACAGCGACAACAGCAGTCGTCCTTCCTTTGCAGCAGCACTAGCCCTGTGGTTGGTCACCACGTCTCAGGAGCAGCGCGGTTTTTCTCAGCGTGTGTCGCCAGACAGCCATTATTCCCCCCGTGTTGGGGCAGCATGATAATTGCCATCAGGAAATCCAATTTCGGAAATCAAAATGCCTTTTTTAAGGCAAATAAACAAGTCATTGAAAGTTAATAATTTTTGTCAACGCAAGCAAGCATTCTGTGTTGCATCCTAGCAATTCAAATTTGTCGCACCCGTCTAATTTACTGAATGTGAAATAGCTTCCACAGTGCATGTTGTCCGTGTATATTAATTCCACCAATGTTAGGGCAGCTCAAAGGTTGTAATTAGCAACCGATTTTGAACCGCAAAATGCTTTTTTCAAGGCAAATAAAAAAATAATTGAAGGTTAATAATTTTCTGGCATCAACACAAGCAGACATTCTGTGCGGGATGCAATCAAATTCTAATGTAGTTGTCTAATTTTCACTTTATTTAGTAAACCCCCCACTGTAGGGGCAGCGCAAAGGCGCGATCAGCATAACCGACATTGAATAATTAACTGCCCTGTTAGTACGCATTCACAAAAGCAGTTAGTTCGACTATGCAGAGCTAATATGAAGTCGATTCAATCAATCAGTATAAACAGAATTTCGTCGTTTCCCAGCTGCCAAGTTGCAACATGATGCAACAAGCAACAGCGAGCAAACGAAATCGCTTGATGTTACAAACCGCAATAAGATACGGGTTAAAATCGTTGCGTGTGTGACTGACACGCAAGCAGCCGGGTTATCTTTCTTGTAAAAGTATTCTACTTCAACCTTGCGGTCGTGGCTTTGCATACAACCTTCTTGTGATTTTTTTGTTACAAAATATACAGAGTCTGCAGACAGAATCAATGTGTTTGCTCAGCGACTGTACGTATTTTTATTTTCAGCCTCCCCTGGAAATCAATTTTTGATATATATTCAACAACACTCGAAATAATATCGTTTATATCTGACGATATTATGCCTGCAGTATTTTTTCGTGCAAACAACATGTATTTGACAAGGCACAAGCATATCGTATTTGTTGAAGAAGCACCAAGCATTTCTCATAATGCGTCAAAGTCAGAATTAACTCTATATCCTCAAAAACCAAATCCAACAATACTTACGTTATCATAATGAATGGTTTTGTCTCTTTTTAACTCTAATTAAATCAAATCTATTATATGGATCTTACTTTCAAAATAATATGGAAGCCCTTATAAAGGTTCATTAATTGGCAACATAAGACGATATTCTAAACAAAATCATTAACAAGTTCCAACAAAAAATCGTAGCAATCCACAATTAGGTACATTTTTATTTTTTGCTTGACAATATTTTTCATTTGCCTACAACTACATTCGCTGTATTACGAAGACAGGTAATATATGTTTATTATGAAAAAGCTTAGAATAATAATATAACATATTCAATATCTAACAATCTAACAATTTTGAAATGTGGAGAGAGATTCTGAATGAATCTTAGTGAATAAACAAAAAAATCACAAGCATTCGCAGGCTCTTACTCTTCTATAAATGTATATATTCAGGAATTTACTCTTTCGATACTATCCAATCACGGTTATTTAGTGAATATCGAAGATAAAATTAAATAAACATCCGTTGCAAAAATTTACAATTCTTGTTGAGTAAATTATGGTAATCATATTTATGAGATAAACTTTCAATCACCATTAACAGCAGCATCGCCGTTTTTCCTCAATTGCACACGAATAGAAATGTACGAACAAAAGTGTACCACTGCAATACGAATAGTACCGCTGAAATGTACGAATAGAAGAGTACCACTGCAATCATAGACGACGAGAGACCTGCGGTTCTTGACTCCACTGCTTTTACCGGCATGTTTTCTTTCAAAACATCAGTTTTGATTAGATTCTTCAGAACCTAACACGCAGATTTAGAAATTGTTCAAGGATGGGTATTGTTTCAAACTTTTAGGTGAATTTTTACCTTCGAGACATCATATTAGTCTAAGCTCATGGAAGCAAAAATAAATTGACCTATTGGGACGGGAAGACTCTGTCAATTTTTATTTCGATATTGATACAGAGAATATCACAGGGAACGGATGGTGTCCATTCACGTCGTCTGTGCTAGGAATGCTCGCATATAATTGGTTCATTATTCGCGTAAATTTGTTATTGAAACTTTTTATCAATTTTACCGCTTAGCAATGAAATTAAAGTGATAACTAGCATATTACAAAATTGTATTCATCTATCCAACAACATATTGGTTATTGTTATCCATCATGTGGTTGTGCTATTATTAACGTTTGAAATCTGACGCAACATTTGCCAGTTTCATTTCCAATTTTACAGAATGCATCCCAGTATAGTAAACAAAGACGTAGTCCCACGTCAAAAATGCGGATGCCACATTGCTCAGCGGAAGTATCGCACATAAACCTTGTTCCCCTTACGGTCGAGATTAGATGTATTTAAAACATAAGTCTCATAAACTGTCTCACCACGTTCATGTTAAGCATAGTTAGGAGAATCGAATATTCATTTCTCTCGTGTCAAAACCCATCAAACGGCACATCAAAGGACATCAAATTTCATTACATCATTAGATTGGGGTTAAAGGTTTAAAAAAATTTTTAAAGCAAAATTAAATTGTAATATATTAAAGTAAGAATATTTGCATATTTGAAAAATAAAAACTAAGCACACATAAACGAAACTAAAATCATTTGTAGCGTATATTCCTTTTTATTGAGAGCAGCAGATAAGTTTGCCCAACTCAGCCGAAATTGACAAAACCAAATTTGCCAGGTTGAATAAAACTAGATTGAAGCACAATTTCTTATTTCTTATAGAAATAATATAATTCTGATAAACGACAACAATAAACATCATGCAACCGAGTAACATTAATACAACTCTACGGAGGAATTGCGCAGTTGATTTCGACTGTCATATCGGTGCGCCACTGAGCATGTATTGCAAATAAATAAAAACAGATTAAAAAAACTCTCGTTTCACATTCTGACTGTCTAGCACGTGGGTGGATTCGCAAATGAACAACAGAAAACCACTGCATGAAAATAGCAATGAAGACTAAAAATGAATCAATGATGTTTGAATAAATTGTAGTAACATAAAAGTTATCTGCATAATCCAGTTAAATTCAACTCGTCTGGTAAATACGGACTAGCTAACGCACGCATGTCATGGCTGGAACAAATACATTCCCGATTGCAATGCAAGTTAGCATTTAGGCCTCTAATCATGCCCAGATATGCTAATCGTGACAATTGTTTACTTTTATTTTCTCATCTATTAGCATATGGCTTAGTATTGGTCGAAACTTGTAATTTAACACTATTGTTATAAACATCAACTTACCGGTGTCAATAGCTGAGGAGTAGCTGTTGGTGACGAAATGTTAGTGGTGAATTTGATTCCTGAGCCAAGATCGAAATCACATATTTTGATGGGGCATAGCTTGTCGGGATAAACGCACAAAATATTTTCAGGTTTGAGATCGCGATGGGCAATGCCTTTTTTGTGTAAGAAATCCAAACCGGAAGCAATTTCTTTGATAATTTGGGCAGCATCATACTCCGAGAAACACACATTTTCTTGAATGCGTGTCAGTAAAGGACCACCATTAATCTTCTCAAAGACTAGGTAAAACTTTTCCTCGTCCTCGAAAAATTCCAATAACTGCAAGATATTTGGGTGGCCTTGGCAATGGTGGAAGGTTTCAACTTCGCGAAAAACACGAGCTCGCGCGTGCCCTGGAATCTTGTCAATAATCTTTACCGCATACTCTAGCTCCGTGTAGATGTTTATGCACGTTTGTACCGAGGCATACGCACCTTCACCGAGTACTTCTCCAGTCAGTTTGTACAATTCTGATAGACAAAAAAAAAAAAATAAACAAGAAAAAATAAACGAGTGTTCACGCGATTAAACCAAAAATGTAAGGCGTTTTACCTTGGAAGCATGACGATTGCATCGACGAACTTGCTCGTTTCTTCCTGCGTCGTTTGCGTTTCATCTCCTCCTTATGGCGATTGAAATCGGCCTGGCGCTCTGCTTCAGTCATCAGCCGTGCCTCGTTCGACTCATTTCCCGATATTTCCTCGCTGCTGTAACGGGCAACCTCAGAATTTCGCGAATCTATAATAACAAAGAAATTATTTACTGTTATAGACGGCGTACTCTTTACAGTAGTGTTATTATTCAAATAAAAACTGAAAACATTTTCATAAGTAATCTATTAATCAATCATCAATAAAACTGATCGACATTTGAAAATATTGAGCTTAATTAGTTGAAAGTCTGCAAAACCTGCACATTATTTAGAAAACATATGCACATATGAGAAGTTTCGGGCATACATCTGCACAAAATCTGTAATAGCTGAATCTGCATGCTCATAAAAACCTGCACATATATTCCAAAAGTCTGCGTTTTCCAGATAAATCTGCACATCTGGTATCCCTGATCATGAGTCGAAAATCGCATGCTGTAGATGTAGTGGTAAACACATTTATAAGCAGCCAAGACCACCACTTATGATGCCCGGCAAATTAACCCATACATACAACTCATACAAGGGATGGGTGTTTTTATTTTTGTTCAAGAATTACGTCGCAATAGTGAACATATAACATCAGACAAAATCATGAAAACTGAGAATGGATTATTGGTAGCATAATAGTCAGAAGATAACAGCTTCAGCAAAATTCAGCTTTAAGTAAAATCCTATTGAATGTTTAGAGGAAATCAAAGAAAATTTGCCTTGCAACCGCTTTCATTTTCCCAAGAATATATTGTTCGCTTCTGCTTGTCCGCAATTCGCGAACTAATTTAGACTAAGTATTATGTTTCAAAGATTATAATGATTAAAGGAAAAATATGTCTGCACACGTATCCAAATATGAATGAATAATCTCAGGTTTTATTGTTTGAAAAATATAAAATACTGCGCAAAAATGTATTTATTTCTATTTTCGAGTTTAAAAAATCGATAATGCATAATTCGTAACATTTAGTTTTGAGAACGACTACCATTACAAAAAAACTAATATTTTAAACTTTCCAGAAATTATTGATGTTTCGGTAAGTTTTTACCATACAAACACTAACCTTGATAACATAACCAAAATGACTGTCAAAAAGATCGCCGCATCCAATATTTTTGGAAAATAACAATGTTCAAATGAAATTTAATAAAACTAATAGCCAAATATGAAAAAAGAATAGATTTTTGATAAAGTTTCCGACTTATCATAATTGATGGTCAGCTAGAACATCGATTTAAGAATAGAAGCTTCAGCAACTATAATTTACTTCCGCACGGCTATTAACGGGGGAACTCTGACAGGTCGAAAAATAAAGAAATTTTCGTGATATTTTCTCGGACGTTTAGATGTTTTTAACTGGTGGTTAATTTTTCTCAGCATCTACTACACCGATTTGACTGAAAAAAAAATTTAGCATGCAAGAATGAATCATCTAACTTGTTACATAGCCGGTTTTCGATATCATTATCTGAATTTTTCAATGCAGGGTGGCCACTCAAAACCCGAAATTAAATTCCCGGTTCATTCAAATATTTTTTCTGGTTAATTGTACTTTTGAATTCTGTAGTTTTCCATGCAGTTAAGGAATAAAAAAGCGTGACTTTCGATTTACATCTCAATATGCTCTAAGTCACTTCTTGACGTGTTCAGCCTTATTGAAATCAAGAGATATAGTCGCAAAAAATCGAAAAATGCGACGGATGTCACCTTTCCGAGAGGAGATGTCTACAAGTATCTTATAAACAACGCATATAATACTCATTACCGAGGAATTCTAGGCCAAATTAAGTTTGAAGAAATCGTTTTTACCTCAACCAGATAAGATTCGATATATAAAAGAGTATTTTCATAACACTTAAAACACGTCAATTTCGTAGACAATATCAATTTCGTGTCCTCCTCCGGCAACCTGTACTGTATCGTACACCAAGCGCTGCGCTACAAGTCTGTCTTTTTCCAAATTCATCACTACGCACTCCTTGTTCACGGAGAAACCTCGCTCCAACGTGGCATTGCCATGCGATAGAATCAGAATCTTCTTAATAAACACAGTAAAGTTAGGAAGTTTCTTGCCTGAAGCAGCTATCAGATCTCTAGAAAAAGTATCAAGGTAGGAAGTCAGCAATGTCTTCGTCGAATGCATACTCAATAGTTGTGAGTTTTCTTGGCGACATCTATCCGCTACAGTTCCCGCGAGATTATCGTTGTGAACCATTTGCTCTAGGCAAAATTCGAGCCATTTGAATGCTTCCAAGAGAAAGATGAATAAAAACAACAACTGTTTTATGCACTGTAAGATATGTCAGCCATCTTTTCCGGGTCACAGGACTAGTCTTTTTTTGGTTAAGTATTCGAGGAAACTTACTTAAGAAATGGTGATCGCCATGAGATGGCTGGCGAAAAATGGGCTTGTATGGCACAATCCCACCCCCACTGGCACAATCTCACCCCGGCTTGTAATGTTCAGTGAAATTCCCGGTTTTTTCCAGGTTCCAAACGGTTCCAGGTTTTTTCCCGGTTCTCCCGGTTTTCCCGGTTGGGTGGCCACGCTGTCAATGTGTTGGGAATTTTTTAATAGTGATTTTTTCATGAAAAGTATTTTTTACTAAAATGGCCGCCATTTGGGGAATTTTTGAAAAACGGCTATGTAACAAGCTAGATAATCCATTTTTACATACTAAAATAAAATTCAGCCAAATCGGCTCAGTAGATGATGAGAAAAACTTACCACCAGTTGAAAAAACATGGTTTCGAGAAAAACGCTGCCAACAGTGTAATACACTAAAGTCGCTTTTTACGCGGGGGATACATGCCGCGTAAAAAAACCGCGTAAATTCCGGAATCCGCGTGAAAAAAACAGCGTTAATTCTGCATTCCGAGTGGAGGGAAACCGAAATGCGCGCAAAACAAAAAATACCGCGTAAATTCCGGAATCCGCGTAAAAAAAACCCGCGTGAAAAGCGACCTTAGTGTACATTCTTTATGTAAATTTTAGTATATACGTCCTCGCCCTCAGCAAATGTTCTCTCTTTGGCGTATATTGATACGTGACCAGGAACGTTCGAAGTGCTTCTTCCGACGCTTCCCTTTCCATCTTTTTCAAAGCGCGCTTTAGACACAAATCGTTCATCCCAACCGTTAGGTTGTGGATCATAAGCCGGTATCTTGATATGTTCGATCCCTTGTTGGTCACAAAACGACGCAAACATGAATCGAATTGGCGCCCATTGTCAGTTACAATAGTTAAAGGAAGTCCAAAACGAGCTATTGATTCTCGAAGTTTATCGACTGTGATAGATGCTGATGAGGAGTTTGTGCAATAGATCTCCGGCCACTTAATCGAAGCGTCTACCATCACCAGAAAGAATTTCCTTTGAATGGATCCAGCATAATCCATGTACACTCGAGACCATTGCGTCTGCGGTATGGGCCATGAAGAAAAGTTTGTCTTCACAGGAGACTTAGCAACAGCAGCACAACGGGAACATTTGCGAACGTAGTTTTCTATTTCAGCATCGATGTTTTGCCAAAATACATAACTGCGTGCAACGGCTTTCATTCGTTCTATTCCGGGATGTCCTGCATCTGCCTTAATACTGCTTGTCGTAAAACCTCAGGAATGACGATTCTGTCGAAAAACATGATGCATTCACCCGATTTACACAATGATTCCCTGCGACTCTTGGAAACTTATACCTCCGCCGGAATTGTTATTTCTGACCAATTGCTCTGAATCTGCTGACTAACTTTCTACAGAGTTTTGTCCTCTTTGGTTTCATTAGAAGTCATTTCATGTGTAACAGGAATTTAAATTTGAAAGAGATTCAATTTGAATACATGCGATGCTAGTTTCAGCTGAGTGCTTGCAATAACGTACTCTTCACCTGGTTTGCGATGTTGATTCTTAATAACTGAGTGAGTCCTAATAACACATCTGCATACCCAAATGACTCGGTCGATTTGAACTCGATCTTGCAATTATGCTTCCTTTTTTTGACTGTAATTCTTCTCTGCTGGTGTCATGGTTCTAGATGTGTGACATACTGCCTTATAGCACCATCCGGAAAGCGATGAAACCACCTCCCTGACACCGTAATCCCATTACCTATAGTTTAGCAGTACCCCCATTATGACGAACCCCTCGATGCCGAGCCCCAAACAACAATGGCCGCAAAGGGAAGACATCTGACGTGCTCTTCACTCCCGTTCAGTGTTGCCTAATCTATCGATGTCGCTGTTTATAGCAAAGTGAAGCACAGCAGTGTAACATGCCATTTCATTCCCTCGTATACAAAAATACAGGCTACGAACGTGTCAGGGAGGTGGATGAAACAAAACTGCGCCCACACAATCTTTTGATGCATCAGCCGCAACAATGATATCGAGTGCCGGGTCGTAGTGAGTGAGATTTGATTTTAGAAATTGCTTGAATCTGTTGAATGATTGCTGACACTCCGGGGACCAGTTCCATTTCACATCCCGTTTCCTTTGGTCGGCGAAGCTCGTGCATGCCTCGAACAAATTTATTGTAATAATTAACAGCTCCCAGGAACGAACGTAATGTTGGAATATCGAAAGGTGCTGGCCTTTGCGTTATGGCTCGAATTTTCTCCGGATCTGGTCAGATGCCTTGTTGGTTAACGATGAACCCCAGATATTTGATTTCGTTCATGAAAAAGTTACTCTTCTGGATATTCAAAATAAATCCCAATTGCTTGATTCGATCGAACAGTTGATCAAGATGCTGGATATGCTCCTTGATTTTGTTACTAGCTTTGATGATGTCGTCCAAATAACCACTAGTGCCTTCGAGTCCGGCGATCATATTATCGACGATTTCTAGAAACGCACCTGGAGCAGATTAGACACCTGGAGACAGCCGGTTGAGCTCGAAAAGACCCTTGTGTGTGTTGATGTTCAACATTTTCCGAGACGCCGACTCAACATCAACTTAAAGATAAGCATCAGAAATGTCGATTTGGCTGAAAACCTTTTTGTTGGGTAGTTTAGCGAAGATGTCTTGTGCAAGTGATAACGGACGATGATGTGGTTCTAAAGCCGAATTCAGTCTTGTGGAATAATCTGCGCACTCGACCGTTTGGTTTCAATACTGCTACTATTGGAGCGGCGCATTCCGAATATGATACCGGTATGATGATTTTTAGTTCTTGAAGTTCTGTCCAGTTCTGCTTCAATTTTGGCTGGACGTTTCTAATGAAAAACTGGTTTTACAGTGAATGAGACTTGCTTCTTAGTACAGAGACCAAGTTGTTCGGAAAAATGCTCGAAAATTTATCCTGAAGACGGTGAATTAGATCCTCTGCGTTCGGATGACTCTGTAGCTTCAGTCTGTACCGTGGTCCCCGTGGTTCTGCGGTTAGCGATGTCGGTCGGCTAGCTCTCCCACACGGTTGTGATATTGGGTTCGATTCCCGATCTGGTCGAGGAACTTTTCGAGCTGGAAATTTTCTCGACTCAGCACTGGGGCACTGTGTATCGTTGTACTTATCTTAAGCCTGTAGTATACTCTTTGTCTAATGGTCAAATATTTGACCTTCTGACATAATGGTCAAATTTATTTGACATCATGGTTGTTGTTTGCCCATGTTTGCCCCATGTTAAAATTGGAGAGTGACAAATAATTATCTTTCCCCATTTTTTATCTGTCAAATATTTGACGCTCGGTCAAAGAGTGTACTACAGGCTTTACAACATGCAAAATGTGCCGAAAACAATATCGAAAACGAATTCTCTCAACTAATCTAGTTGATCGAGACCGCATTAGCTCCCAGACTAGCGTGTGATGTTGTTGTAGCTTCAGTCCGTTGCACACAGCATTGATTGGAACATCCCATAGACGAAACATATCAATTCATTCAATACCAAAAAGACATAATTCTGGCACTGGTGTAACGAAGCATCACCATCACCAACAATGGCGTTCTCGGAACATCATCGAGTTGGTCACTGGCTTTTGTATTCCACGACTTGCTTGAGTTTGACTGGTTCACTGCACATACTGATAGAACGCAGGAGTTAGAGGCTTGTCTTTTTTGACTAGTGAACCCTTGATTAATCCGTTTCTTAGCCTACGTCATATTGAAAACAATAAAATCGCTAAGTTTTTCTTATAAACAGATACCGCACATATATCATTATAATCATATTTTCCACATAGTGCATTGCATATGGTTTACTTTAGTATAAAATTCTCACATTTGATAAGTTAAAATATCTATAAAACATATACAAATAATTAAACGAAGTTCCTAATTAATTGGGCATAGCATAAACAGTTGGTGCCAGAAACAAAACTCAGTTTGGTAGAATAAATAATGCTCATTCGTTAGCAGCAACATTAAACATGGGATTTCATTGTTACTAAACAAGGATCAAATCTCTCCAGAGAATTGTTGTCGTCCTGGCCACGTCCTTGCAACTTCATGTGGTAGAGAGCGTTGCGAACCTCAATTACATTAATACACTAAGGTCGCTTTTTACGCGGGGGATACGTGCCGCGTAAAAAAAACCGCGTAAATTCCGGAATCCGCGTGAAAAAAAAACCGCGTAAATTCCGGAATCCGCGTAAAAAAACACGTAAAAAAAACCTGCGTTAATTCTGCGATCCGAGTGAAGGGAAACCGAAATCCGAGCAAAAAAAAAAAACCGCGTAAATTCCGGAATCCGCGTAAAAAAACCGCGTAAATTCCGGAATCCGCGTAAAAAAACCGTGTAAATTCCGGAATCCGTGTAAAAAAAGCCGCGTAAAAAGCGACCTTAGTGTATTTTAAAGATGTTTGTAAAAACGATTTTTTTCCAACGAACTTAACACGATTATAAATTTAATCAAGGTTTTTTGTACATTTTTGCAAATAACTTAATCGCCCCAAAATTGCATAGAAGTAAGTGAAAACAAATGCATAGTTTAAAACATGATTGCACACTAACAGTTTGTTTGTTTAATATACCAAAATAAGCTTACGTGTCTCCATGCACCAAAATAATGGAGGCAAAAAAACACATATTAGTTTCAGATAGGTTCATGTTGATAGTATTCTCTTGTTTATAACGTATAGATATTAAAAGGAATGTGTGGTACTGCCTCACTCATGTAAACATTCAATGTTAAGCAGTTAACAGATAAGGTCAATATTTACCTATATTCGCATCAGATGTTTCTTCCAGAATCCTTTCCACCATTGTTGGTTGCTTGTTGCTTTTTCTCGTAGAATATACTTCACCCTTTCTGCTTGCACTCGGTACTTTTCCCTTTGGGATTGCACACAACTACAAATACGAAACGGAAAGGCCTCTTGATAGACGCACGTTTTGAGATAAACCCGTCAATTTTGTAAGCAGATCGTGCCACAGATCCACCAACGAAAAATATCCCTACTACGACTTTTTGATATTAACCCAGAATATCAAAGTCAGCTGTTTTCCTTTCAACTGGTGAAACGAGCAAATATCTCCTGGATTCAAGATGAATGCATCCGATTTGAGTAGGGAATCACCGATCCGTTTCAATCAAGCCGAATACAATCGAACTAACGGCTGAATGCCACAAACACTAGCACAATAAAGTGATACGTTGGAGAGAGAGAGAGATCACTGACACTAGTACACTCTCACACGAGCCAACTTTTCCTTTACGTGAGCGCTTCCACTTTTTCTTCACAATTTGCTAGCCGTGATGAAAAAGACCTCTTACTTCCTTTTGCGACTTTTTCTTCGCAGTTGCAATTTTCGACTAATTTTTCGCCTCCATTAACTTTAGGACACTTGCGATTGATCTGATCAACAAAATTCAAATCAAACGATCGCTTAACTCGCGCAAGTCGCCGTAAAATGGTGAAAAAGTGGTGGTGTTTAAAACAAACGCTAAATAGCGGACAAAGGCCGATGTTCTTCACTCTCTACTCTTGACTAGCTACCCATCACGCTCCTTCGATGTTCAAATTCCTACTGAAATACTTACTGAAAGCACCACCAGATGTAGGCGAGTTGGCACCAGTGCTGCCACATACTCATCTGTACATGGGAATTGCAGGAAGCTTTTTCCTATCTGTACTATAGGCGATTAAAATGACTGTTCGGCTGACAGCTGGCGCTGCAGTAAGAATTGATGATTTGTAGCAAAAACATCATATCAAGAAGACTGGGAACTCTGCCTGAGATTGAGCGACAGTTTTGGCAGCGCAGTCTTTTGAGTAAAAGTGGAACTGACGCATGCTAGTGTGTGTGCTGGTGATGCGAATGCAAGCCGAACGCACAGGCTGGACCATCACATACGCACACTCTGTCTTCGCAGAGATGTAATTACCAGCACTTTCATAGAAAACTTCCACCTTTAATAGATGGAGTGCGCTGTTTCATTTGACGCTTGTCATTTGTATGGGATCGATCCAGAGATGCCAGTCTTCTTGATATGATGTTTTTGTTTGTAGGCAGCATTTTAACCTATCAAGATTCTATTGTTTTCACTGGTTTAGGTAAACAAAACGCATAAAATTCGGCTTATTCGCGTTGAAAGAGATTTTGAAGGCTCTTCGCGCCTACGTGAACTCTCATATGTAATTGTCAAAATGTGCGTGATGACCTGCGATGCCAACCTTTTTTTTATGGAAAGCTGGAAGAATTCAAAATAAAAAGCTGGAGAAAACTCGATATATAAATTTGAAGCTTTTACAGAAATTTATTTGATTTTCGGTTCAAAAATGCTGCACCGTATTATTGCGTGTAACCGAAAAGGCTGAAATATTTTTTTTACTGACGGAGATTATTGTAGGCGTACTTGAAATTGAGTGGATTTTGATTAAAATCTTACAACCGAGGGTCATGTCCCTCACAAAATACTGAAAATACTGAAAACAATTGCAGAGTAAAACTAAAAACGATGCTTCTTGTTTGAAGGTTGACAAAGGAATGAAAATTTATTCCAAATAACTTGGGTAACTAATAGTAATCGGGTAACTAATAGTAATCAGGTAACTAATAATCATGGGTTACTATACATCACTCCTTCCTAATTCATGATTTCTATAAAGGAACAAAACTTCTGTTGGTTCTGTGTTGTCATTGGTTTGGTAAACCCATCTGCCGGTTGATTTTTAGTAGATGTGTAACTGAGTTTAAGGTGAAACGGGATTGTGGCCTTTTCCTATATCATTTGGAGGTTAGAGTTCTTTTTACTTCTGTATTTTGATCGTAAAAAAATCGGCTTCCACTAAATAAACAGCACTCAAATTGCTACTTCCGGCATGCAACAGTTGTGAAAACAATTAATCAAAGTTTCATGTACGTAGTCTCCATATATCAAGAGAAAATTAAATTGCAAAATGCGAGTTGATCACGACCACGTCCCGTTTCACCTTAACCACTCCATTCTCCAAACTCTCCAAGGGTTGTAGGATCCATTGTTTGCGATGCTGATTGCTGACTGGTTGTCGCAGAATATTGGAACCGGCCCCACGTTGGTGAATTCTGATCGAAGGTTGCTCCACCACATGGCTTCTTGAATGCTTCTTGACAGTGCCATATACTCCGCCTCACAGATTGAAAGAGCCACTGTTGATTGCCTTTTCACGTTCCAGGCTATGGCTGCTCCCTGCATCGTAAAAACATATCCTGTGGTCGATCTTCGATTATCGGGATCTCCTCCCCAATCGGCATCGCTATATCCTGTCAATTAACCTGCTTCGTCTTTTGTGAATTGTAATTTCTTTGTCGCTGTACCCTTAAGATATCGGATTACTCGCTTAACAGCTTCCCAATGCTGTTTGCCAGGTTTGGAAGAAAATTGACTTACAGTATTTACAGCAAACATTATATAGGGTCGAGTTGTTTGTGCCACAAACGATAAACATCCCACTGCTTCCTTATACGGTACATTTCTCATTTCATCTTTTCTTGTTCAGTTTTAGGTGCCATTGATTTTCCTAGTTTTAAACTTAATTCAGCTGGAGTAGCTACTGGATTTGCATTAACCATTCCAAAACGTCGAACGATTTCTTCGATGTTTTGTTGCTGGTCTAATGAAAGCTTGCCGCCGTGTCGGTTCCTCTTGATACGAATACCAAGACAATGGCCTCACCTAAATCTTTCATGTTGAATTTTTTTCATCAGAAATCTTTTCAAATTTCCTTTTAATTTACAATCGTTGGTGAATATAAGCAGATCATCAACATATATTGTCACGAAAATCATCTTCTTTCCATCCAGCATCCATTATAAGCAGGTATCTACTTGCGATCGTTGCAAGCCAAATTCTTCCAGTGCTTTATTTAGCTTCGCATTTCACACACGGCTTGATTTTTTTAATCCACATAAAGCTTTCTTAAGCAATCAAACCTTTCCATTTGCGACTATAAATTCCTCAGATTGTTCCATGAATATCTGCTCATCACCTAGTTCACCTTGTAGGAATGCAGTAACCACGTCCATCTGGTCCACATCCATGTCGAACTTTGTCGCAAGCGCCATTAGATATCGAATGGTTGAATATCTCACCACAGGTGCATAAACTTCTTCATAGTCAACTCCTGGCTTCTGTGAACAGCCCTTAACAACAAGTCGCGCCTTGTATCGCTGCAGACTTTCATCAGGTTTCCGCTTGATTGCAAAAACCCCCTTGTTTCGTATGGCTTTGCGCCCCTCAGGTAGATCAGTTGTTATCCATTTCTGGTTTTCATATAATAACGCCATTTCTTCATTCATTGCTTTTATCCATTGCTCACTATCAGCTTGCCGTATGGCCTCGTCGTAGCTCTGTGGAAAATTATTCTCAAGATTTCCAATCGTTGATGAAGCAGGCATCTGGGAGGAAATTACATCGCCAGCAAAAGAACTATAACTCACAAAATCATCATACTTGCCTGGATACGTGCGCTCCCGACCGCTGCGCCTCAACCCTTGTTGACTTATTTCAACTGGTCTTGTTTGTTGAGGTGGGAACGCGTGGTCACTACAGGCATCTTCAAAGTTTTCAGTAGATGTATTATTTATCACTAGATTCTTCATCATCAGAGTTGATCACGCCATTTGGATATTCTGTCGGCATTCTGATTTCTTCCGTCAACAGTTCCATGAATTCAACTGGTAGGACCTTCTGAACATTTTCTGAATTATACTTTCGCTCATTTTCGTTGATTACCACCAAGTCGCGACTAATTTCGAACTTGTTGCTTTCCGGGTAATTTACCCTGTATCTAGAGAGAGTAACTCGCGGCAAAAAAGTTGAAAATTCGCGGGTGGCAAAATAGACAGTACCGTCTGCCAGGGTGGGATTAAGCCACGGGGGTGAGATTGAGCCAAAACGGGAAATGTTTGTATGTTAAATTACTTGAGATTTCCAAAACCTAATATCTCAAATTCAATACTTTATGAAACATGACATATTTATTCACAACTTAAAATGGAATATAAATAATATCAGTGAACTGTTTCGCTTAAAGAATGTTTCAAAGTACAGGGTGAAAAACATGCGCAAGTAACGTTATCCAAAAATGTCCCAGGAAAACCAGCCCGATCAAGAAATCACATCAACTTACTGCTCAGTTGGTACGTTAGGACGTCGTCTCCAATGTGTTGAGAAAATATTATGCTTGAACCTGTGCCGGCTCAGAAAATAATGTTTCTCCAAACTGTACACTTTTCGAGCCCTCTTGGGGTGAGATTGTGCCAAGCTATATTGAACGGCACAGTGTGTGGAATTCACATTCACGACAAAATCATATCCGTATACACCAAAACATATGCATTGTTTACATAGGGTATGTTTTTGACGTAGGACTACGTCTAACCGCACCATATCGAGATACATTCTGTGGAAACTAAAACCAAGGTGTAACGTCGGAATGAAAGATTTCAAACGTTAATACTGATGTAACCACACGATGGATCACAAATATCAATATGTCGTTGGATTGATAAAATGATGGACAATTTTGTGATTCTTCAGTTATCATTATCATTTCATTGTTAAACAGTGAAAATTTCATAAATGTTTCAAGGTCGAATTTTCACGAACAATGTACCAATCACATGCGAGCGCGCCTGGCACAGACTTCATGAGTGGACCCAAACTGTCTGCTGTGATATCCTGTATAGCAGTGGCAAAAACAATTTGACAGAATCTCCCCGTCCCAATAGGTCAACTAATGTTTGCTTTAATGAGACTATTCTGATGTCTTGAAGGTGAAGCATTTTCGGAAAGTTCGTAACCACCTCCACTATCAGACAGTTTTACCACAGACTAACAGACGTAACACTGGAATCTGGCTCCATCGCCACAAAAAACGATCATTTCAAATTTCCAATCGATTAACAGTCATCACGCGATAACGCCGTTTGGGGCGCTGTCATGCAGTCTCATACATATATTGTGATTCCCCAGTTGACACATGCAGTAACGCTGGCGCTGTTGTCGAAATACATGACGCAGCGCGAACACGACAGCAGATGGTGCTAGTGTTACTAACGTAAAGTACTGGAATCATCCGAACGATGATTTTATTGAAAATTTGTTCGAAGTGTTATGTCTGTTAGTCTGTGGTTTTACGTTCTGCTGTAAGAATGTTATTAAAACTGATGTCTTGAAGGGAAACATGCTGGCCAGGCAACAGTACTGCACCGAGCAATATATGAATAGAGCGCTGGTCACTCGTCGTCTATCAGTGCAGATGAACTCGACATTCATTTGTGTGCAACGAAGCCAAGTGAAGACTACCTTGCCGCTGTCGACGCACAGTGAGGCGTGGGTTAATGCGTATCGTTTGCGATCTGGAACATAATCGAATTTACGTTTGAATTGTCATCTTCTTCTTTATGTTTTGTATAGTAGCAAATATCAAAATTTAATATGATTATTCGGGTGCCGCAAAATACATTGCGCCGCCGGAGACAACAAAATTCTGTACGTGTCGGTAGAGGCAGATAGCAGGGTATAAAAATTTGGTGCATTGTACAGATAAAATAAGTTGTTTTTTTTTTAACTCTACACTCTGTTTTTCTCAGATTTATTAAAAAACTAAATATAGGGTATTTTTCAATTATTTTTTTTTGTTTTGCATTAGCATCAACCAGAAAATATTACTTTCCATAACCTTACTTGTAATTGAACAACACTATGCAAAAATTAATTGCTGAGGCTAATACCACAGACTAACAGACATAACACTTCGAACAAATTTTCAATAAAATCATCGTTTGGATGATTGCAGTACTTTACGTTAGTAACACTAGCACCATCTGCTGTCGTGTTCGCGCTGCGTCATGTATTTCGACATCAGCGCCAGCGTTACTGCATGTGTCAAATGGGGAACTACAAAATATGTATGAGATTGCATGACAGCGCCCCAGACGACGTTTTCGCGCGATGGCTGTTATTCGATTGAAATTTTGAAATGAACGTTTTTTGCGGCGATGGAGCTAGGTTCCAGAGTTACGTCTGTTAGTCTGTGCTAATACTGTGCATCACTCTAGCCCTGTTTATTTTTGATGATAACAGAAATATGACTTTCAAACATGTTATCTTCGTTGTTCTTTGGTATCTTGAAACTGATTAATTTTTTTCTGATTGATACTGACCCAAATTGAATTTTAACATGCTCATAAAATTTTATGTCAATTTTAAATTATCTGTGAATATACATTTTCTACTGAAAACTGTAATTCGTTATCGATACTTTTTCCATGAGCTTGTAACTGCAGGAAAAAAAAGTGACATCTTTGCCGCTTTGTGATCGGTGAGTGAACCATCTTTCACAATATATAATAAAATAGATATAGAAGGAAGTTTATTTTCTACTAAATCGTACTCAATTTATTATTTTATAGAAGGTTGCCTTCTCGCGTATTAGGGAAAATTGACTGTATTAGAATGAAAAATATTCATCAATGTTAAAATGAATAATTTTTCTTCTAAAAGAGAGTGCTGCCAATAAATAATCAAAATACAGACCCCATGAACTAGTTTCAGTTCCAAGTCGTTTGAGGTGTCGCTTGATGAACTCAGGCTGACGACCTAGATACTTGCCGACCTAGTACTGCTTTGCCTATATTGCCTATACACTACATTGCCGGAACATATTCATATTTTGGAGGATGTTGAGCTTGAATTGGTTAAAACAAATCAAGAAAACTACAAAATGTTATTAAACGTAACCGCTCATTGTTGGCACATGTGTGCCAAAATCGAACCGTGCCAAAAGTAAAACGAACTCAAATCAAACAGAGCTTCAAATGCAAATATAAAACTATTGTAGTCCTACGTCAACTATGCGGTCGTGTCTTGGATACCACCCCCCTACTATTTTCCCCACAGCATAAGGTATGTTGTCTAGCTATGGTATTCTTTGAAATAATGACTAAAAGCTTAAGAAGCTTACTGTTCTCAATTGTTAGATTTTAATTTTCAATGATTGATATTACTTATGGAATGTAACAAAATTTTATACTCCAATTCTATATAAACTGATGACTGTTAAAGCAAAGCAGGAGGGTTGTGGGTACGTTTCCAGAGGTTTTGAGATCTCCAATGGAATATACAGTTGTCAATGACACATAATAATTGAAACGAAAAGTCTTTTCAAACTTTCCCTTTTTAGGCTACCTGGAGACGCCACTATGTGTATAAAGACTGTTTATAAGCCACGTTCTCATAACTAATTACTTGATGTATCAATTTGATCCAGCCATACATTTTTCTATAATTCATATGAGATATAGTTTCTGATCAACCTCCTAAAGCCCCTTAATAGTCCACGTTGTTTATGGTTGTCCCTATACTTACTGTTTTATCCAGCTAGCTGGCATCTCTATCTTATTTGCTTTGCTCCGTTAGGAGCTAACATCACTGCGGATCCGCAATTTGCGGGCCCCATTGACAGATGCTATGTTATGCGTATGAAAAGTGGCGGTGATATGCTATCTCGTTTACACACACGCTGAGATGTTAGTCCTCGAAACATGGCGGGATGCCAGCTAGCTGGTTTTATCATGTTAGTCATGTCGATTATTCGTAGACATACTACTTTTCATTTAACAGGTATTAAATTCAACTTTTTGTTTTTGGACGGTATTCAAAATTCGCGGTTTTTTCGCGGCATTCTTTTCTTTAGAAAACACCAAATAAAGTGCTCTTAGTAATATAATAAAAAACTGTTTTATTTTATTTAATGTAGGTACCTACTGTAATTTAACCGAACGATTCATGATTTCTTTGCAGTGAGGACTACTGTGTTAAATTGTCTTCAATCATATTTTGGTGTCGGCAGGCACATATTATTCAAGTTATTCTGACTCACGTTGCATTTCGCATAATATATTATAATATCAATCTCACTGTTGCGTATTTTTTAAAATGCAAAAATGCTTACTACTTGAACTAAGTTGGTACATCTTGAAACTTCGATTTTGCGAACTCTGGGCTATCAGGCAGGGCTCCAATCGCCAAAATCTTTGCTCGAAGAGGATCTAGTAACTGAGCCGGCCGAAAACAGTTCAACCCAGGCTGACAAAATCTCGTTGGAAGAGAGCAGTACTGTGTACTATTCCATCAAATTGGTTGGGTAAAAAAAGGCCTCCCGTTACCATCGAGGTGCGCATTAATCTTAAGATTTGTCCGTGTTGCTGGTTTTCGCGGCATTTCGCGGTTTTTTGTTAATTTCGCGGCCGATGCTGGATTTCGCGGAATTCGCGGCTTCCGCGAAATCGTGATTTACCACTGTCCCTACCTGTATCCTTTGGTGTCCTCGCAATAGCCTACGAACACACCTTTTACAGCCTTCGGATCGAACTTTCGACGCTTAACTTTTGGTACATGAACCATCACACTAGAGCCTAAAACTTTAAGATGACGTAAATCGGGTCTTTTTCCGCTCCAAATTTTTTCAGGCGTTTTCAGGCCGCCTCAGCCCAGAACGATTCCCGCATGCAAGCACCAGCCAGGCGATGGATCTCAGAGTTTCGTGTTCTCGAAGGGGTGTTTAGGATCATACGTAATATTTTATTCTGAACAATCTGAAGTTTAAGATGGTGGGTTTTAGCGCAGCCCTCCCAGACAGGCAAAGCGTACTCTATGACCGGTATTATTATTTGCTTGTGAACGGCAAGCTTGTTGGTGAGGGAAAGGGTGGATTTTCTATTAATGAGAGGATAGAGGGATTTGGTCAGCATGTTGCACTTGGTAACAGTTTTCTCTACGTGTGAACGAAATAGAAGCTTTTGGTCCAGGGAGAGACCAAGATAGACAACCTCACTCGACCATTCGATGGAAGTGTTATTAAGATGGATTCTCACATCGGCAGATGGAACAAGTCGAGTTGATTTTGAATGCGGGAATATAATAGCCTGGGTCTTAGCTGCATTTATGCAGATCTTCCAGTTGTTAAAATAGTCGGACAAAACATCCAGACCCTCTTGTAGTCTACGCGTCAAAGCTCTAATCACTCGACCTTTTTAGATAATGGCAGTGTCGTCTGCAAACATAGACAGGATGCCACCACCCGGAAGGGGAGGAGCATCTGAGGTAAATATGTTGAACAGGATGGGACCAAGAAGGCTACCCTGTGGGACCCCAGCATCTACGTTGAACGTATCAGAGGGAATGTTGTTGAGGAAGACCTGGAATGATCTATTCGACAGATAATTCTTGATGATATTCACGAGGAAGATCGGGAAGTTGAATGGCTGCAGCTTAAACACCAGGCCATCATGCCAGACATTATCGAACGCCTTTTCGATGTCCAACAATGCCATGGCAGATGTTTTACTAACGGACTTGTTCCGCCTTAGGATCTGCGTAACTCTAGTCAGTTGGTGAACGGTGGAGTGACCCTGCTTAAACCCGAACTGTTCTGGGGGAAAAATGTTATTCTGGTTTACGAATTCTAATAAGCGACTAAGAATCAACTTTTCGAATAACTTCAAGATGCACGATAATAGGCTGATGGGACGATAGATTTTAGCGTTGGTTGGGTCCTTACCGGGTTTGTGGATGGGGATCACTTTCGCTAACTTCCAGCGAGATGGAAAGTAGCTGAGCTCCAGAAACTTATTAAAGATCGCTGCCAGGTGTTCGAAAAATCTTGACTCAAGTTTTTCAACTCAAGGTTGAGGACCTCATCGACACCGGCAGCCTTCATGTTCTTGGTGCGCTTGATGGCAGCTATCACCTCATCAGCAGATGTTTTAGATTCATCGGGAATGGCTGAGGGAAGATCGGCGACTCTAGTTATTACTTCCTGGACGGCATGCTCGTGCGGGCTAACCATGGCATGACCCAAATTTGACAAGTTGACAAAATGCTAACCAAGTGCATTGGCTTTTTCAGATGCTGTTAGAAGGAAATGACCGGGGATTGGTGTTGGGGGTGAGGGGGAATAGGTCTCGGTTTGGTTTTCAAAATTTTGGAAAGTCTCCAGAACGGCTTTCCACGCACTGGGAGGGAGCGAGGATGTTGAGAAAAATGTTTGTTTCTTAGATCCACCAACCTGGCTTTGATGATTTTGTTAAGACGATTGATATTGGTCTTCAGGTTAGGCAGGCCAGAGCGCTGGTAATGTCGTCTAATAGTATTACGGAATTGTATATATCGTTTGGTTGTGTTGTCTAGGTTCAGAGAGTTACTCACCAGACTGGAAGCCGGCACATGTAGATCCCGAGCCTGGGATAACGCCTCTTCGATGGACTGAAGACACTGGTCGATGTTTTCTGAGGACTCAAGCTGGACGCTGTAGTCTATTGCGTTGTCCACACATCGCTGGAACCGCGCCCAATCGACACGATGGTAGTTACGTCGAGAGACTTGGATTCGGTTAGCAGAGGATCCAACTTCGACTACCACTGGGAAGTGGTCCGAGCTGAGTTCTTTTTGAACAACCGGGTCGGTGATGTTGCCCATATTGGAAATGAACAGGTCGATGGTTGCGTGTTCTCCGGATCTGCTCAACCGGGTGGGAGCGGCCGTACCTAGGATGTTGTAGTGGCCTACTTGTAGGTCGTTGAAGAGGATCAGGCCGTTTTGGTTGCGTCGACTGTTGCCCCAGGCTTGGTGTTTTGCGTTGAGGTCACCCGCAATGATGAACTGCTACTGCCTCCGAGTCAGTTTGATGATGTCGCTTCTTAGGTACGTTGCCGACCCGTCCCTTACGTTGACTTGCTTGGGACAGTAGGGATGATGGTAATGGGACCGACTTCAGTGGTCACTTCCAATCCCATGGCCTCGATGACCTTAAGTTGAAAACTCGGTAGCAGATGACAGCTTATTTCACGCCGAAGAGCAATAGCCACACCTCCTCCAGAAGAATATCGATCCAGCCGTACAAATCGGAAATCGGGAAGAAAGATGTTCACCTCAGGTTTGAGATGCGTCTCCGTGATGGTTGCACTGTCTATTTTGTGTGCGTTGAGGAAGTCAACTAGCTCGTAATTCTTGTTCCTGATTGGAGCAAGCGTTACAGTTAGCAATCTTGATGATTTCACGGTTCATATTTGGAAGCGATCATCACCGCGGACTGCAGTTGTTCAGCTCTACTTTTGCAATTGCGAAAAGTGTTGATGCATTCCACGACCAGTGAAACGTATTGCTCCATGGTGAGCATGGGTTCGTTTTCAGTTGTGCCAGTTGCAGCTTGGGAGAAAGTCATTGCGGGCGAGTTCCCTTGGAGCCCTGGTGGGGGTGAACGGCTACCGGATCTCGTTGCTTCAGCATACGTAGAGGCAGCTGTGACTGGTTTTGTGGTTGAATTCAGCGGTAGCGGGGCCAGCAAAGGTATGGGGTGCCGGGAGCCAATGGCAGGGAACTCCTTTGTGTTGTTTGGCGGCACCTTTCGGCGACCTGGTTGATTGTTGGTGGAGGCCCGCTTACGAATCTCGATGAACTCTGCGCGTTTCGGGCACGTTCGACTGGTTGCTTTGTGGGCAGCCCCACAGTTGGCACACACTGGATCGGCGGTCTCCATCAGCTGGCAGGCATCGGGGGCGTGCGTTTGGCCACACTTGATGCAACGGTACGCCATATGGCAATTTTTAGTCCCGTGTCCAAACAGCAGGCAGTTAGACCATTGGGTGAAGTCACGATGCACTGGTTTGTAGCGCTCCCAGGCTACGATGATGTGAAAAAGTGCTCGGATGGACTGCAGGTTCGCCAGGCACGTTGAGTTTTTCTCCAGGTTTACGAGATATAATTGATCACGATACTTCCGAGTTTTGTTGTGCCGCGTCATCTTGTGGATCTGGATTGGCTTGAGTCCTTTTGCCTTCTTTTCCTCCAACAGGGTGTCAACTTCCATGTCAGGAAGACCGCGGAGAACAACCTTGAGGTGTTTTTCTGCTTCGATGTCATGGGAGAAATATTCCACCTCGTGTTTCTGCAGTATCACTTGTACCGCCTTGTAATGATTCAACGACGGAACCATCAGTTTGTATCCCTCAGTGCACATGCGGATGGTGCATTTCAGTCCTTTGTCGATATAAAACACGTTTGCTCCACATAGTCCTTCCGGGAAGCCTTTCACATAGAAAGGCGGGATTTTCTCCTTCTTCACTACTTCGGGATCCGTGGCGTTTTCCAACACAGCGAATCTGTTGTTGGCCAAAAGCTTTTTAGCCGCAGGATCAGGCGTATTATCAGGCCGAGGCCGTTTACCCGTACTGGAACTGGTTTTTGATTTACCCATGTTAGGGTTCACCGTGACGTCGGTTTCCAACGCGAACACACAAACTTACGAACGAACGTACAAAACGAACGGAGCGAAAATTAACTACTGTACTGCTCAACAAGCTAGCAGAGAATGATCGAGCTCGCTAGTGGAATCCCTGATTCTTATATAGCAAACGTTAGAATGCTTCAACCAATCACAGCCCACGCAGCGAAGGGGAACGGTTGAAAAGGGGGAAGCAATTCAAACAGTTGAAAAGGGGAAAATAACTCAAACGGTACATTCAGGAAACTCTTTGTTTGGAACGTGAATGATTCGGAAATAATTATGTTTTCTAACGGAGGGGAAAATAAAACAGTTCAGACATTCTTTCGGGTAACAACGATGTGTTTGAACTAAGAATATGGGAGGATTGTCACGGAATAATATTACAACACGACTTCCTTTTTTTTAATTTTTATTATTGTACCACTTCCTTTTCCTACAATGCTCTACTACTCTACTATTTAATCAAATACTGAAAATAACACCATGTCGTTGAAACGAGAAGGTTTCTTTCTCAAAAAACTTTATCTCCAACTATTATCTCGGATTCCTTAGCCCTTCTGGTCGAATCCGCGTATTGTTTGCTGTCAAGTTTAGTAAAGGCATCTTTCTCGCGCACCTCTTGTCGATCAATTTGATTCGAGGATACTGTTTCCCACAAAAATGGAAACGTCCCCCTGAATTTCCAACCAACGAGTTCCGAAGCCGGTAACAGAGTTGACAGAAGTCAAAACCATTGTCACGTCTGATTCCGCAACAATAAGCGATAGGAGGAAGAATCTCTGCTATTGGTCATTGCATAAAAATCAATTTCTTTTAAAGCTAAGTTTATATAAATTTTTCAAATACTGTTTTCACAATTACATCGTGAGTATATGATTATAATTATTGTTTGAAACACTTAATTAATAACTTCGCAAATAAAATGAATAGGCAAAGCACATAACCGCGTGGGAAACACCGACCCACTTCCGTGAAACGAGAAAGTGCACCAAAATTTGTAAGCCAGAATAGTTCAATCGAAGTACAAATTAAATTTAACATTAAATGAATTTCAGTTTGAAGCTGAACCTAAGTAAAACGGTCTGCTAGCAATATTTGGACATTATCACTTCCCCTCTAACCAAACAATCTTCAAAAAATTTTGTTTGAGGTTACGGAAACGATGGAAGACCGCTTAGAAACCACCGATTATAACTGCCAGTTCTGCGACCGACCAGATGCTGCCGAAAATGACATGGTCCAGTGTAACCTATGCAAGCTGTGGGAACATTTCCGCTGCACTGGTGTGGATGATCGTATTAAGCAACGTAGTGCCAAGTATATCTGTAGATCGTGTAATGATAACTATTTGAAGCCTTAGGATGAAGCACATCCGGGTAAAGGACAGAAAGTCGCCTCTAAGACGAGTTCTAAGAGAGGAAAGAAAACCACCGTTCCTCCGGAAAGTGTATCTTCTAGCATACGTATCGCGCTCCTAGAGGAAAAACTAAAACTGGTCGAGGAAGAACGACAACTGAAAGAGCAGGAGATACTGGAACAAGAAGAGATCAGAAATCGACAGCTGCAAGAAGCAGAACGGCAGCTGGAAGAGCAACCGCAAATCGCTGCAGCTGAGAAGGAGATACGTGAACGTAAACTGCAGGCAGAATTGGCAGCGAAACGGATGCAACAACAGATTCGAAAAGAGTCGTTCGAGAAACGTCAGGAAATTATTCGGCAACTGGCCGAAAATAGTAGCTACAGTGAATCGATTGCGGAACCGACAAAAAAAGTGAGGGACTGGCTTAAATGCCAGCAACAATCGTTTAGAAACAATCAACATAACAATGAAATGGAACCAGAATGCAACGGAGCAAGTGAGTTTTTTAATGAATTGAAAAGTGACAAAATAGTCACACCAGTACCGTTCAACGATAGCGCTCTAGCAACCCCACCTGAGACATTGAATCGGTACTTCCCACTGGAGTGGCAACTCCGCAGCAGCTGCAATTAAGTCGTGGATCTTCGCAAGCGCGAATTGCAGCGCGGCATGTAGTTGGTAAGGAGCTTCCTTTGTTCAATGGAAACCCAGAAGACTGGCCGGTATTCATAAGTAATTTTGAACAATCTACCGCCACCTGTGGTTATTCGGAAGCGGAAAATTGAGTCCGGCTTCAGCGAAGTCTAAAGGGAAATGCACTGGAATCCGTCAAGAGTCGGCTGCTGTTACCGTCGATGACCTTAAGTTGAAAACTCGGTAGCAGATGACAGCTTATTTCACGCCGAAGAGCAATAGCCACACCTCCTCCAGAAGAATATCGATCCAGCCGTACAAATCGGAAATCGGGAAGAAAGATGTTCACCTCAGGTTTGAGATGCGTCTCCGTGATGGTTGCACTGTCTATTTTGTGTGCGTTGAGGAAGTCAACTAGCTCGTAATTCTTGTTCCTGATTGGAGCAAGCGTTACAGTTAGCAATCTTGATGATTTCACGGTTCATATTTGGAAGCGATCATCACCGCGGACTGCAGTTGTTCAGCTCTACTTTTGCAATTGCGAAAAGTGTTGATGCATTCCACGACCAGTGAAACGTATTGCTCCATGGTGAGCATGGGTTCGTTTTCAGTTGTGCCAGTTGCAGCTTGGGAGAAAGTCATTGCGGGCGAGTTCCCTTGGAGCCCTGGTGGGGGTGAACGGCTACCGGATCTCGTTGCTTCAGCATACGTAGAGGCAGCTGTGACTGGTTTTGTGGTTGAATTCAGCGGTAGCGGGGCCAGCAAAGGTATGGGGTGCCGGGAGCCAATGGCAGGGAACTCCTTTGTGTTGTTTGGCGGCACCTTTCGGCGACCTGGTTGATTGTTGGTGGAGGCCCGCTTACGAATCTCGATGAACTCTGCGCGTTTCGGGCACGTTCGACTGGTTGCTTTGTGGGCAGCCCCACAGTTGGCACACACTGGATCGGCGGTCTCCATCAGCTGGCAGGCATCGGGGGCGTGCGTTTGGCCACACTTGATGCAACGGTACGCCATATGGCAATTTTTAGTCCCGTGTCCAAACAGCAGGCAGTTAGACCATTGGGTGAAGTCACGATGCACTGGTTTGTAGCGCTCCCAGGCTACGATGATGTGAAAAAGTGCTCGGATGGACTGCAGGTTCGCCAGGCACGTTGAGTTTTTCTCCAGGTTTACGAGATATAATTGATCACGATACTTCCGAGTTTTGTTGTGCCGCGTCATCTTGTGGATCTGGATTGGCTTGAGTCCTTTTGCCTTCTTTTCCTCCAACAGGGTGTCAACTTCCATGTCAGGAAGACCGCGGAGAACAACCTTGAGGTGTTTTTCTGCTTCGATGTCATGGGAGAAATATTCCACCTCGTGTTTCTGCAGTATCACTTGTACCGCCTTGTAATGATTCAACGACGGAACCATCAGTTTGTATCCCTCAGTGCACATGCGGATGGTGCATTTCAGTCCTTTGTCGATATAAAACACGTTTGCTCCACATAGTCCTTCCGGGAAGCCTTTCACATAGAAAGGCGGGATTTTCTCCTTCTTCACTACTTCGGGATCCGTGGCGTTTTCCAACACAGCGAATCTGTTGTTGGCCAAAAGCTTTTTAGCCGCAGGATCAGGCGTATTATCAGGCCGAGGCCGTTTACCCGTACTGGAACTGGTTTTTGATTTACCCATGTTAGGGTTCACCGTGACGTCGGTTTCCAACGCGAACACACAAACTTACGAACGAACGTACAAAACGAACGGAGCGAAAATTAACTACTGTACTGCTCAACAAGCTAGCAGAGAATGATCGAGCTCGCTAGTGGAATCCCTGATTCTTATATAGCAAACGTTAGAATGCTTCAACCAATCACAGCCCACGCAGCGAAGGGGAACGGTTGAAAAGGGGGAAGCAATTCAAACAGTTGAAAAGGGGAAAATAACTCAAACGGTACATTCAGGAAACTCTTTGTTTGGAACGTGAATGATTCGGAAATAATTATGTTTTCTAACGGAGGGGAAAATAAAACAGTTCAGACATTCTTTCGGGTAACAACGATGTGTTTGAACTAAGAATATGGGAGGATTGTCACGGAATAATATTACAACACGACTTCCTTTTTTTTAATTTTTATTATTGTACCACTTCCTTTTCCTACAATGCTCTACTACTCTACTATTTAATCAAATACTGAAAATAACACCATGTCGTTGAAACGAGAAGGTTTCTTTCTCAAAAAACTTTATCTCCAACTATTATCTCGGATTCCTTAGCCCTTCTGGTCGAATCCGCGTATTGTTTGCTGTCAAGTTTAGTAAAGGCATCTTTCTCGCGCACCTCTTGTCGATCAATTTGATTCGAGGATACTGTTTCCCACAAAAATGGAAACGTCCCCCTGAATTTCCAACCAACGAGTTCCGAAGCCGGTAACAGAGTTGACAGAAGTCAAAACCATTGTCACGTCTGATTCCGCAACAATAAGCGATAGGAGGAAGAATCTCTGCTATTGGTCATTGCATAAAAATCAATTTCTTTTAAAGCTAAGTTTATATAAATTTTTCAAATACTGTTTTCACAATTACATCGTGAGTATATGATTATAATTATTGTTTGAAACACTTAATTAATAACTTCGCAAATAAAATGAATAGGCAAAGCACATAACCGCGTGGGAAACACCGACCCACTTCCGTGAAACGAGAAAGTGCACCAAAATTTGTAAGCCAGAATAGTTCAATCGAAGTACAAATTAAATTTAACATTAAATGAATTTCAGTTTGAAGCTGAACCTAAGTAAAACGGTCTGCTAGCAATATTTGGACATTATCACTTCCCCTCTAACCAAACAATCTTCAAAAAATTTTGTTTGAGGTTACGGAAACGATGGAAGACCGCTTAGAAACCACCGATTATAACTGCCAGTTCTGCGACCGACCAGATGCTGCCGAAAATGACATGGTCCAGTGTAACCTATGCAAGCTGTGGGAACATTTCCGCTGCACTGGTGTGGATGATCGTATTAAGCAACGTAGTGCCAAGTATATCTGTAGATCGTGTAATGATAACTATTTGAAGCCTTAGGATGAAGCACATCCGGGTAAAGGACAGAAAGTCGCCTCTAAGACGAGTTCTAAGAGAGGAAAGAAAACCACCGTTCCTCCGGAAAGTGTATCTTCTAGCATACGTATCGCGCTCCTAGAGGAAAAACTAAAACTGGTCGAGGAAGAACGACAACTGAAAGAGCAGGAGATACTGGAACAAGAAGAGATCAGAAATCGACAGCTGCAAGAAGCAGAACGGCAGCTGGAAGAGCAACCGCAAATCGCTGCAGCTGAGAAGGAGATACGTGAACGTAAACTGCAGGCAGAATTGGCAGCGAAACGGATGCAACAACAGATTCGAAAAGAGTCGTTCGAGAAACGTCAGGAAATTATTCGGCAACTGGCCGAAAATAGTAGCTACAGTGAATCGATTGCGGAACCGACAAAAAAAGTGAGGGACTGGCTTAAATGCCAGCAACAATCGTTTAGAAACAATCAACATAACAATGAAATGGAACCAGAATGCAACGGAGCAAGTGAGTTTTTTAATGAATTGAAAAGTGACAAAATAGTCACACCAGTACCGTTCAACGATAGCGCTCTAGCAACCCCACCTGAGACATTGAATCGGTACTTCCCACTGGAGTGGCAACTCCGCAGCAGCTGCAATTAAGTCGTGGATCTTCGCAAGCGCGAATTGCAGCGCGGCATGTAGTTGGTAAGGAGCTTCCTTTGTTCAATGGAAACCCAGAAGACTGGCCGGTATTCATAAGTAATTTTGAACAATCTACCGCCACCTGTGGTTATTCGGAAGCGGAAAATTGAGTCCGGCTTCAGCGAAGTCTAAAGGGAAATGCACTGGAATCCGTCAAGAGTCGGCTGCTGTTACCGTCAAGCGTACCACATGTGATTACCACTTTACGCACCCTATTCGGGAGGCCCGAGCTACTGATACGGGTGCTGATGACGAAATTTCGACAACTGCAACCACCCAGACACGATCGATTGGAAACACTAATGCAATACGGACTGGCCGTACAGAATCTTGTAGATCACTTGAAAGCAGCTAAACAACATAATCATTTAGCGAATCCTATGCTCATGCAGGAATTAGTGGAGAAACTACCAGCAACGATGAGGCTAGATTGGGCAATCGCCAAAAATAGAACACCGGCAGCGACACTGGAAGTATTTGCAGAATTTATGTCAGGACTAGTGACCGCGGCAAGCGAGGTATCATTTGAGATACCAGAGCTGGTTAGTTCACAGAAAAATGAAAAAAGAAAACCGAGAGAATCAGGTATGCTGTACACTCATACTGCTAAACAAACTGCCTCCGACAGCGGAAATAAACCGCCTGCAACAAAAACCTGCGCCTCGTGTGGCCGCGCGGGTCATCGGGTAGCAGAATGTCACCAGTTTAGAGCAGCCAGTGTGGACGAGCGGTGGAAATTAATTCAATTGGAGAAACTCTGTAGAACATGTCTTAACAACCACGGTAAATGGCAATGCCGCTCCTGGACCGGCTGTGCTATCGAAGGATGCCGCCAGAAGCATCATACTCTTTTGCATTCAACATCTCCGTCGATTGAAAATGCAACTGTGTCTGCTAGTCACATATCGCTAGGAGGCTCTGAATGGCCCCTTTTTCGGATTGTACCGGTTATACTACACGGTAATACCACTTCCCAAACAATATATGCCTTTATAGATGAAGGCTCCTCTTATTCCCTGCTAGAGGACTCCGTCGCAAAGCAGCTTGCTATTGAAGGTCCAATGGAATTGCTTACTCTCCAGTGGACAGGAAGCGTAACCCGTGTCGAATCAGAATCGCAGCGAGTACAGTTGGAAATTACCGGCAAGAGCAGCTCGACAAAATTCAAACTCACTCACGCTCGCACGGTTCGAAAACTGCTCCTACCGTCACAAACATTAAACTATCGTGACTTAGCGCTTCGCTTTCCCCACTTGCGGGGCCTCCCGCTCGAGGATTACGAACTTGTTCAACCTAAGTTGCTCATAGGATTAGATAACTTGCAATTGTGCGTCCCGCTAAAGTTACGAGAAGGAAAGCAAGGAGATCCTATTGCAGCAAAATGCCGATTAGGATGGAGCATATACGGATGCGTTCCACACCACCACACACCAACAGCGATCGTCAATTTTCATACCAGCCCGGTGTCTGATTCAGATCGAGAAATGAATGAACAGTTACGCGATTACTTTCTTTTGGAAAATAACGGCGTCCAATGTCCCGGCGAAATTGTAGAGTCGGAAGATGATAAACGCGCAAAATGGCTACTCGAGACAACGACTAAACGTGTGGCGGAAGGGTGTAATTTTGAAACCGGACTGCTGTGGAAAACCAATTGTCCCGATTTCCCGGACAGCTACCCGATGGCACTCCGTCGCTTGGAGTCACTTGAGCGGAGGCTAAAGCAGGACCCAACCTTAGAGAAATGCGTTAAAGACCAAATTGGAGAATACCTACGTAAGGGGTACGCCCACGAAGCCAATTTGTTGGAACTTACCTCGGTACCAACGAACCGCATCTGGTATCTTCCTTTGGGCGTTGTTATAAATCCTAGAAAACCCGGAAGATCCGCTTAATATGGGATGCAGCAGCCAGAGTAAACAACATATCGTTCAATTCCCAGCTCCTAAAGGGACCGGATCTTCTGATCCCTCGCGAAGGTTCTGAGTCGCTTTCGTCAACAACCCGTCGCCATATGCGGTGATTTGATGGAAATGTTCCACCAAATAAAGGTGCGACCAGAAGATTGCCAATCTCAACGTTTTCTCTTCAGGGACAATCCGACAGATATTCCAGCAATCTACGTGATGAACGTGGCTACGTTCGGCTCGACTTGTTCCCCGTCATCAGCTCAGTATGTTAAAAACCGCAATGCAGATGAGTTTTCCGGAGAATATCCTCGAGGTTGAACCGCTTTCCACAGCTAGAGCAATTGCGGATACCCAGATGCTATTTCCACTCCTCTTATGCTAAGCATTCCGAAGATTTGCAGATCCATTTATTTGTAGATGCCAGTGAGGTGGCATTCGCGTGTTCGATATACTTTCGACTCAAAAAAGACAGAAACATACAAGTGGCCCTTGTCGCAGCAAAAAATAAAGTAGTCCCGTTGAAGGCGTTATCGGTGCCAAGACTAGAGCTTCGGGCAGCTGTTCTTGGAACAAGACTGTTAGACACCATCATAAACTATCATACAATCCCCGCTGTTCGTCGTTACTGCTGGAGTGACGCTCGTACCGTGCTGGCATGGATCCATTCTACTGACCATCGTCGCTATAATAAATATGTTGCCGTGCGCGTAGGCGAAATTCTAATGTCCACAAAATAACAGGAGTGGCGCTGGGTGCCGTCGAAATTGAATACTGCCGATCTGGCTACTAAGTGGAACGGTGGACCGCAGATCTCGATAGACAATCCCTGGTTTCAGGGACCTGAATTTCTCTATCAACCCGAGGAGCATTGGCCTCAACCGTAGCAAATAGAACCCACAGAAACCGAATTACGGCCTGTACACTATCATTCAGTACATTTTTTCAAACAGAAACAGCTTGAAAAATTCAGTCGATGGGAAACAATGCATCGTACAACAGCATACGTAGTTCGATTTATCTACAATACTCGTAGTGCAAAACTCGGGCTGCCCAAAGAGCGCGGACACCTCACCAGTAATGAGCTGCGTCTCGCCGAAGAGGCATTGTGGAAAACAGCGCAAAACGATGAATCTTCCGACGAAGTGGCCATACTTAGTAAAACACAGGGTCCACCCGAGGGCCGTCATGCTATTGTAACGAAATCAAGTCCTATCTTTAACCGATGGCCCTATATTGATGATAACGGGGTGCTGCGTAGTCGCGGACGTATCGGAGCGGCCCCTTTCGTGCCAACCGAAGCGAAATTTCCGGTAATTCTTCCCAAAAACCATATTATAACTTTCTTACTTGTAGACTGGTACCACCGGTGCTATCGCCATGCAACAGGGAGACAATTTACAATGAAATTCGCCAACGCTTCGAAATTTCCAATCTGCGACGCTTGTTGGGAAAAGTTACTTCAAAATGTGCTTTCTGTCGACTAGCAAAGGCCGTCCCGAGACCCCCTGTGATGTCTCAACTACCTAAAATGCGAGTGACCGCGTTCACACAACCCTTCACATTCACAGGAGTGGATTATTTCGGGCCAGTGTTGGTCAAACTGGGCAGGTGCAACGTTAAGCGCTGGGTGGCCGTATTTACATGCCTCACTATAAGAGCCATCCACTTAGAGATAGTGCACTCATTAAGTTCTGATTCGTGTGTCATGGCAGTACAGCGTTTTATATGTCGACGCGGTACTCCGAAAGAGTTCTGGAGTGACAACGCAACGTGCTTTCAAGGCACCAGCAACGCACTAGATTTGTAACGCGAAGAGAGAAACAATGCGCTGGCTCAGAAGTTTACTTCACCCACTACCTCATGGAAATTTATTCCCCCAGCTACACCCCACATGGGTGGGGCTTGGGAGAGGTTAGTGAAATCAGTGAAAGTAGCTACAGCAGTGATATTAGAGAGCCCTCGCAAACCCGATGACGAAACATTAGAGACGAGTCTCCTAGAAGCTGAACAACTGATTAACAGTCGACCGCTTACATTCATTTCTCTGGAACACGCGGACCAAGAAGCTCTGACACCCAACCACTTTTTGTTGGGTAACTCTGCGGGCCATAAATTCTTGCAATCGACAGAAATAATATCCGGTTCTGCACTGAGAACCAGTTGGAAACTGGCCAGGTTCATCACTGAAGAATTTTGGCGGCGGTGGTAAAAGGAATGCCTCCCTGTCATTACCAGAAGATGTAAATGGTTCGACGACGTCGCTGACTTGAAGGTTGGTGACCTGGTGCTCGTGGTCGAAGGTACAACTAGAAGTCAGTGGACGAGAGGACGAATCAAACAAGTATATCCCGGGAAGGACGGCAGAGTTCGTCAGGCGCTGGTGCTGACATCGTCGGGAATCCTTCGAAGACCAGCAGTTAAACTAGCTGTACT
Organism: Wyeomyia smithii; assembly: GCF_029784165.1. Lineage (NCBI taxonomy): Eukaryota > Metazoa > Arthropoda > Insecta > Diptera > Culicidae > Wyeomyia > Wyeomyia smithii. Next base: position 126,770,847 of record NC_073694.1, read on the forward strand.
GGACGTCGCGAAAAATAGTCAACCTGATCCAGACCGTATGGACAGGCATCAAGGTTTACAGGCGGGGGAATGTGGCGACGAGACCCCTCGTTGTGGCAGCACTGCGTACAGCGATGCCTCCAAAGCCGGTAACAGAGTTGACAGAAGTCAAAACCATTGTCACGTCTGATTCCGCAACAATAAGCGATAGGAGGAAGAATCTCTGCTATTGGTCATTGCATAAAAATCAATTTCTTTTAAAGCTAAGTTTATATAAATTTTTCAAATACTGTTTTCACAATTACATCGTGAGTATATAATTATAATTATAGTTTGAAACACTTAATTAATAACTTCGCAAATAAAATGAATAGGCAAAGCACATGACCGCGTGGGAAACACCGACCCACTTCCGTGAAACGAGAAAGTGCACCAAAGTTTGTAAGCCAGAATAGTTCAATCGAAGTACAAATTAAATTTAACATCAAATGAATTTCAGTTCGGCCAGTGCAGTCTCCTAATTTAAATCCTTAAGAAATTCTATAGAAAATTGGGAAAGTCTAGGTTGCAAAGCATCATCCAAAGAATAAAACAGACTTATGGAACGTCGTACAGGCGGCGTGAAATGCTAGTCCAGCTGCTCGTGAAAAACCTGGTGGTAAACATACCACTAGGATTGAATATGGTTTTACAAAACAAAGGACAAGCCACAAAACATTAAAAGTGAGTTTTGTAACGTAAAAGGTCACTTTGCTAATGATATGTAGAGAAATAAAGCTAATTTAGATTGTTTTGTATATATGTATCAATAGTGTATTTATTTTATTCGCCACTTTAAAAACACAAACTCACGCAAAAAATTTCGGAACCACCAACAAAAAAATTTCTCCAGTTATATCTCCGTTCCTATTTTAAAAAAAGTGTCTGCAGATCGTAATGACGTAACATAACATCATACAACAATTTAAATCACTGCGCAAATATGAAAAATTATCCACAAGTGTATTTATTATTTTCTCCATGAATGTGTATATATATATATATATATATATATATATATATATATATATATATATATATATATATATATATATATATATATATATATATATATATATATATATATATATATATATATATATATATATATATATATATATATATATATATATATATATATATATATATATATATATGTATATATATATATGTATATATATATATATATATATATATATATATATATATATATATATATATATATATATATATATATATATATATATAAATATATCATCTTATATCTATACCTATAAAAATGCTGTCTGTCTGTCTGTCTGTCTGTCTGTCTGTCTGTCTGTCTGTCTGTCTGTCTGTCTGTCTGTCTGTCTGTCTGTCTGTCTGTCTGTCTGTCTGTCTGTCTGTCTGTCTGTCTGTCTGTCTGTCTGTCTGTCTGTCTGTCTGTCTGTCTGTCTGTCTGTCTGTCTGTCTGTCTGTCTGTCTGTCTGTCTGTCTGTCTGTCTGTCTGTCTGTCTGTCTGTCTGTCTGTCTGTCTGTCTGTCTGTCTGTCTGTCTGTCTGTCTGTCTGTCTGTCTGTCTGTCTGTCTGTCTGTCTGTCTGTCTGTCTGTCTGTCTGTCTGTCTGTCTGTCTGTCTGTCTGTCTGTCTGTCTGTCTGTCTGTCTGTCTGTCTGTCTGTCTGTCTGTCTGTCTGTCTGTCTGTCTGTCTGTCTGTCTGTCTGTCTGTCTGTCTGTCTGTCTGTCTGTCTGTCTGTCTGTCTGTCTGTCTGTCTGTCTGTCTGTCTGTCTGTCTGTCTGTCTGTCTGTCTGTCTGTCTGTCTGTCTGTCTGTCTGTCTGTCTGTCTGTCTGTCTGTCTGTCTGTCTGTCTGTCTGTCTGTCTGTCTGTCTGTCTGTCTGTCTGTCTGTCTGTCTGTCTGTCTGTCTGTCTGTCTGTCTGTCTGTCTGTCTGTCTGTCTGTCTGTCTGTCTGTCTGTCTGTCTGTCTGTCTGTCTGTCTGTCTGTCTGTCTGTCTGTCTGTCTGTCTGTCTGTCTGTCTGTCTGTCTGTCTGTCTGTCTGTCTGTCTGTCTGTCTGTCTGTCTGTCTGTCTGTCTGTCTGTCTGTCTGTCTGTCTGTCTGTCTGTCTGTCTGTCTGTCTGTCTGTCTGTCTGTCTGTCTGTCTGTCTGTCTGTCTGTCTGTCTGTCTGTCTGTCTGTCTGTCTGTCTGTCTGTCTGTCTGTCTGTCTGTCTGTCTGTCTGTCTGTCTGTCTGTCTGTCTGTCTGTCTGTCTGTCTGTCTGTCTGTCTGTCTGTCTGTCTGTCTGTCTGTCTGTCTGTCTGTCTGTCTGTCTGTCTGTCTGTCTGTCTGTCTGTCTGTCTGTCTGTCTGTCTGTCTGTCTGTCTGTCTGTCTGTCTGTCTGTCTGTCTGTCTGTCTGTCTGTCTGTCTGTCTGTCTGTCTGTCTGTCTGTCTGTCTGTCTGTCTGTCTGTCTGTCTGTCTGTCTGTCTGTCTGTCTGTCTGTCTGTCTGTCTGTCTGTCTGTCTGTCTGTCTGTCTGTCTGTCTGTCTGTCTGTCTGTCTGTCTGTCTGTCTGTCTGTCTGTCTGTCTGTCTGTCTGTCTGTCTGTCTGTCTGTCTGTCTGTCTGTCTGTCTGTCTGTCTGTCTGATCCATATAGGCTCGGAAACTACTGAGCCGATCGACGTGAAAATTTGTATGTACGAGTTCTAGGGGCCGAGAAAGGTTCCTATGATGATTCGAGACCCCTCCCTATTCTGGAAGGGAGGGGTTCCATACAAATGAAACACAAATTTTTGCACATCTCAAAAACTAACCAAGCAAATGGAACCAAATTTAGCATGTGGACGTTTTAAGGAGTAACGAATATGTCCATATTAGTTCGACACCCCTCCCTTTTCTGGAAGGGAGGGGTTCCATTTAAATGAAACACAAATTTCTGCACATCTCAAAAGCTAACCAAGAAAAAGAACCAAATTTGGTAGTTAGATGTTTCTAGGGGTAACAAATATATCCATTATGGTTTGACACCCCTCCCTCTTCTATGAGGGAGGGGTCCCATACAAATAAAACACGAATTTCGCACAGCTCGAGAACCAAACAACCAAAGACAACCAAATTTGGTATGTGCATGTTTTTAGAGGTAACAAATATGTCCATAATGTTCCAACTCTCCTCCCTCTTCTGTGAGGGAGGGGTTCCAAACAAATAAAACACAAATTTCTGCTTATCTCGAGAGCTAACCAACTACATGGAACCAAATTTGGCAGGTAAATGTTTTTAGGGGTAACAAATATATCCATAATGGTTTGACACCCCTCCCTCTTCTATAAGGGAGGGGTCCCATACAAATAAAACACGAATTTCGCCCAGCTCGAGATCTAATAAACCAAATGCAACCAAATTTGGCATGTGAATGTTTTTAGAGGTAACAAATATGTCCATAATGGTTCGACTCCACTCCCTCTTCTTTGAGAAAGGGGTTTCAAACAAATGAAATACAAATTTCTGCTTATCTCAAGAACTAACCAACTAAATGGAACCAAATTCGGCAGGTGAATGTTTTTAGGGGTAACAAATATATCCATAATGGTTTGACACCCCTCCCTCTTCTATAAGGGAAGGGTCCCATACAAATGAAACTCAAATTTCGCACAGCTCGAGAACCAGTCAAGCAAATATAACCAAACTTGGCGAGTTAATTTTTTTAGGTGCAGCAAGTATGTCCATAATGTTTCAACACACTTCCTTCTTCTGGCATGTCTTCAAATACCATTTCGAAATCCAAGATGGCGACTTCCGGTTTCTGAGAAACAGCGGCAAATGACCATATACCACCCAATATGGGTATTTCCGGAATTATTATGATGCACTGAAGCCAAATCGACCTCAGATATTATTTTGAATTGTAAGATGGCGACTTCCGGTGTCGGGAAAACAGCCGAAAATGACCGAATACCCCCCAATATGAGTGTTTATTTAACCAGAATGACGCTCAGAGGCCAAAAACTGTTTCCTAATGCCATTTTGAAATCGATGGTTCCAAAGGCGCTGGTCCTGACTGTCTACCACCTATCTTCTTCAAAAACTGTGCGGAGTCGCTTGCATTGCCTGCAAGGATCATTTCCAACAGATCAATATCAGAGGGAAGCTTTCCCAGCGTATGGAAATCAGCGGCAATTGTGCCCGTTCATAAAGCAGGAAGTATTCACGTTGTTAAAAAATATCGGGCTATTTCCATACTGAGCTGCTTACCGAAAGTGTTTGAAAGCATGGTTCACGATTCGCTCTACCCAAAAGTTCACCACATTATATCCGAATGGCAGCATGGCTTTGTCAAAAAACGATCAACGACCACTAACCTGATGGCATATGTTTCGTTGCTTATTAGCGCATTGGATAAGCGCCAACAAGTCGATGCTATTTACGTTGACTTTGCGAAAGTGTTCGATAAAGTGCCCCACCTTCTGCTGGTAACAAAGCTACGAAAAATGGGTCTGCCGGACTGGCTCACGAAGTGGATATCGTCGTACCTCAACGAGCGCAGCGCATACGTACGTATCGGTGGAACGTGTTCATTGCCGTTTACGTTACACTCGAGTGTGCCTCAAGGAAGCCACCTTGGGCCTCTATTGTTCATTCTTAGTGTGAACGACTTATGTTCAACCATACAATCTCCCAAATACATGTGTTGCCCGCAGCACGCCTTGAATTTCGGGTTTTATAATAAATTTTCTCCGATGTACGGTAATTTAGATTTATTATAAAATTCCTGGTTAGATAATAACTTAAAATTAAGAATAGTTAGAGGCGAATGTGAATGTGTGGGTTACCTTTAGTAATTCGGCTGTGGCAACAAACGTGGGATTGGATCCGACTGCGTGAATGATAATAATGATAATCCTATGATTTGCGATATCTTAACTATCAATAACTGATCTTATCACTAACCTTCACCTTTATAAATCAAACCTTATATAGACTATCAAATGTTAAATTGAACACGAGATTGATACTAAATATTCTGACTACCAAAGACGAACTGAAGCCGTAAGAGCCTTTTCTCTCGATCTACCTATTTTTTTTCCTGCATTTCCTTTTGCTTGACGTACAGATCCCTCCGCTAAGTAAATTGTGTGGCCGCAAGGGTCATTCGGAGGTGATACATAACTCCACTTTTAAAGTTCCACTACCAGATGGAGTAGAGCTTGATGTTCGGCGTGGCGTAACTTACAGTCCCCCTCGGAATGCGCGAAGACTTTGTTTCAAGCATGGTTTCCAACGCCTACGCCAAGAACAGCGAGGTTCACTGCCGGCCGTTCATAAATTCCTCCTCTAGGTGTCTGTACGGTCGCGGAGCGCACTTGTCCGTCACGCGCTAAATTTACCAATATAATCCTTCCTATTGGCCAACAGTTGCGCGGAAATTTAGGATCCGCCACGACGACGATATCGTTCACCTGAATAGGTCTCGTTGTTTTGAGCCATTTTGTACGTCTGGTAATAGTCGGTAAATAGTCACGAAGCCATTGTTTCCAGAACTGACTAGCCAGTGTCTGAGAATGTTGGTAATTATTTTTCAATACGTTCGGGTTATAAATACGTTCGGGTTATAAATCAAACCTTATATAGACTATCAAATGTTAAATTGAACACGAGATTGATACTAAATATTCTGACTACCAAAGACGAACTGAAGCCGTAAGAGCCTTTTCTCTCGATCTACCTATTTTTTTTCCTGCATTTCCTTTTGCTTGACGTACAGATCCCTCCGCTAAGTAAATTGTGTGGCCGCAAGGGTCATTCGGAGGTGATACATAACTCCACTTTTAAAGTTCCACTACCAGATGGAGTAGAGCTTGATGTTCGGCGTGGCGTAACTTACAGTCCCCCTCGGAATGCGCGAAGACTTTGTTTCAAGCATGGTTTCCAACGCCTACGCCAAGAACAGCGAGGTTCACTGCCGGCCGTTCATAAATTCCTCCTCTAGGTGTCTGTACGGTCGCGGAGCGCACTTGTCCGTCACGCGCTAAATTTACCAATATAATCCTTCCTATTGGCCAACAGTTGCGCGGAAATTTAGGATCCGCCACGACGACGATATCGTTCACCTGAATAGGTCTCGTTGTTTTGAGCCATTTTGTACGTCTGGTAATAGTCGGTAAATAGTCACGAAGCCATTGTTTCCAGAACTGACTAGCCAGTGTCTGAGAAAGTTGGTAATTATTTTTCAATACGTTCGGGTTGTCGTTTAGGGGAACCAATGGTTTTAATCCGTTAGATGATTGGAGAAGAAAATGATTGGGTGTTAACAATGGCGAACGATCATTGTCCATTGGGATGCTAGTCAACGGTCGCGAGTTGACGATGTTTTCTACTTCATTTAATGCATTTTCGAATACTTCGACTGACACTGTCCTGGATCCGATCACCCTATTCAGATTTTGCTTCACGGTCCTTATTAGTCGTTCCCACGCACCTCCCATATGCGGGGCCGCGAGGGGATTGAATTTCCACTAGGTGTAACTGGAAGTAAACTCTTCTATGAGTTTGTTCTGATCAATGTTTAAAACCGCAGTCTCTAGTGCGTTATGTGCACCCTGAAAATTTGTACCGCGGTCGCTGTAAATCACTGCTGGAGTTCCTCTGCGACAAAAAATATTTCTGAGTATTTGCAGATGGATCGCTCGCGTTGTGAGGCACGTTGCAAGGACTCCCCATTTTTTTCAGTTCGACGACCTAATGACACTTTTATCGGTCTGAAATAGTCCACCCCCATATGAGTAAAGGGTGATGTATATGCGGCAAGTCGTGCCTCAGGTAGCGCGGCCATTAAAGGTGGACGAGGGACTGCACTATCATTTTTGCATTGCTGACATTGCTTTCGTACCTTTTGATATACCACTTTGAGACGTGGAATGTAGTACTGCTGCCGTAGCTCGTTCACGACAGTTTCGTGATTTTGATGATGAAACTTCAGATGAATATGTGCCACAATCAATTTGGTTATAGTATGTTCTCGAGGTAGGATTACTGGATTTGTGGCCGTTATATCAATGTATTTGCAGGCACCGGTTCGACCCTGCACACGAAGAATGTTTTGGTGATCTAGAATTGGGTTGACTCTGTAGATTGGACTACTTTTTGGAAACGGTTTACTTGCCCCGGACTCAATGCTTGCTTTCAGTATCGCGATTTCGTCGGTAAACGTATCTTCCTGAGCGATACGATAAAGATAGTTCTGAGCGCGAATCCGTTCATCACGGGTTATTGGCCCTTTTATCGGAATTTCCTTCTTAGCTAGTCTTCTCCAATTATACGCTAATCTATGGAAAAATTCTATGCGACGTAGCAGCGTCGACCATCTTGAGAATTTTTCAGGTGAGACTAATGGTTGCACCATCGTAAGATGCATCAGCAGGTGCGGACGGAGATCTACATCGGTTTCACCACATTGCTGCATCAAAACGGGCCACTTATTAGCCGGTTCCCAGAGAAAATCGGGACCGCGAAACCAACGGCTGGATGAATCTAGTTTTGCGACGTTATATTTTGTTGGTATCCAATACCAATCCGTTGTCTCTGTATGCTCTAAGATTTCACTTACTCGAATGGCAACGAATAGGCTGTATTTCCTATGGTCTGAATTCAGCCAGCAACATACATCTCTCGAATCAGTGTAAAAGAATCGCTTTTTTACATCAATAGTTAGCGATTCCAAAATAGTTTTCGTTAGACGCATACCGAGAACAGCCGCTTGTAACTCGGAGCGGGGGATCGAGAGAAATTTAATTGGAGCTATGCTAGTCTTAGCACTTACTAGTACACATTCGATTGAGGACCCCTCTTTGAACCGAAGATATGTAGCAGCCGCAAAACCGTTTTCGCTGGCATCAACAAATGTGTGCAGCTGAATGTCTGCGTGTTTAGAGGTAGCGGTACGATAGCACCTTCGAACTTCTAATTTCTCGATTTGATGTAGTACTTTGACCCATACCAGCCATTTCTGGAATTCTGGTTCTTTGATTGGGTCATCCCAGCCGATTCCTGAGCGCCAAATGTCTAGCAACAATACTTTAAGATACATCAAAAAATGAGCTATTAATCCCATTGGGTCAAAGGTCAGCATTAACGTGCGAAGGACTTCTCGTTTAGTGGGTCTTCTTCTCCCAGCAAGCAACTCATCTGCATGCCTAGACGATAGTTTGAAAGTAAAGCAGTCTTTCGCTGTGTTCCACCACATCCCGAGAATTTTCTCTGTAGTAAGGCCTCCAGTAACGTATAAATTTTTCTCGGTTTCCCGAAGTTCACTTAGTTTGGCCTGTACAACTGATGAATTGGACCGCCAGTTTCGCATTTCGAAACCACCTTCTGTGTGAATCATATTAACGTCACGTGCGAGTGACAGCGCTTCTTTTTCTGTTTCTACACTTACGAGAATGTCGTCAACATAATGTTGCTTGATTATAGCACGTACGGCAGCGGGAAATTCATTCTCGTATGATGCAGCATGTTTATTTTTCACATATTGAGCCGTACTAGGCGAACAACAGGCCCCAAATGTCATCACCTGCATGATGTATGTATCTGGGTCGTGCCCCCAAAGAAAGCGCTGACAATGTTGATCTTCCTTACGTATAAGTACCTGGTGATACATTTTCCTCAGATCGCCACAGATTGCTACCGGATGTTCCCGGAATTGGATCAAGATACTTAGTAAAGATGTTAAATAATCGGGTCCTTTCAACAGAGCAGAGTTTAGTGACACTCCGTGTACCTTAGCGGCTGCATCCCATACCAATCGCGTTTTATCTGGTTTATTGGGATTCACCACTGGAAAAACAGGCAAATACCAAACACGTGTACGATCAAATTGAAGCTCGGCGTTTGATAATTTCCTAATATAACCCTTAGCGAGGTAATCGGTAATTTTCTGGTCCAAAGTATTCCGTAAAGATTCATCCGTTTGCATTCGACGCTCCAGGCATTGCCAACGCTTCAGTGCCATCGTTTTACTATCGGGTAATCGAACATTATCGTACCTCCACGGTAGACCGGACTCATAACGTTTCCCTTTTTTACACGTTAGTGTGTCGAACATGAGTTGCGCGCGTTCGTCTTCAGAGGAAAGGATTATTCTACTCGGTTTTACTATACCCATACTATCAATAGAAAAGTACTCTTTCATAGCATTGTGTAGAATGTCTTCGTTTCCCCCGTTGCAAGCACATACATCAATTACATGATGATTGACAACATTGTCATATGAAGTGACTGCACTAGTGCACCCATACACACACCATCCCAGGCGGGTTTTTACCGCTATCGGTTCCTTACGTTTACCTTCACGGCTTTTTAAAACTTGTCCCAATTTAGCATGATCTAGTCCAATTAGGATCCGGGGAGAGATTGCGCCATATGACTGGACTGGCACCCCCTTCAGGTGATCAAATTGCTGTTTTAATTCATCAATATTAATAGTTTGCGGTCGCAGCTGTAATTTTTCCACTGTACGTACGTTTGAAAGTTCAATTTTCGACGTTTTGTTCGATGAACTAGATATACGAAGATTTAACTTTTGCGATGAGTTCTCGACTCTCTTGGTGTCTCCTGTCCACCTCAGACATAACGATGATGGTTTTCCACTTACTTCTAGTTTCTTGGCTAAGTCATTTTCTAATAAAGTCAGTTCAGAGCCGTCGTCAAAAAACGCATATGTTTCTACTGCTCTGCTGGGGCCGTATAGAACGACTGGTATCACTCGGAACAATATGTCGCTAGTTTGTTCACGATGGTAGTTCAGGCTGCCTTCGGCTCGCTCTTCGGAAGGGTTTTGCTCTACAGGCAACTCTCTTGACTTTTTAGATCCGTGAAGGAGAAGGTGGTGTAGGAACGGACATCCATCGATTCCACATATTTTGCTCCGGCAGCGAGAATCATTATGTCGCCTAAGACATTTACGACAGAGTTTGAGCTCTTCAATCGTCGCCCACCTGGAGTCGTAATTAAGATCAATAAATCGTTTGCACTTTGGTAGGGCTAAGCAATTTCCCTTGCAGACTAGACAAATATTTGTCGTCTCTTGCGCTTTATTTTCGGTATCGTTATCTGTTTCACCATGGAAGTTCAAATAACTATCTTTGTTCGAACGACCTTTTATTTCGTGTCTTAAGGCATTATGCTGTGCTCCAGTCACTGCGCTTGCATCTTCCGCCACTGAATATAACCATGAGCTAAACTCCAGTAAAGTGGGCACCTGAACACGTCGAGCCGCTCTTGCCCATTCTAGTTTCAATGCAGGTGGAAACCGTTCTACAAGTTCGTATCTCAGAGAGGCACTGTATACGTAGTCGCTTATCTCACACGCCTGAATGGTGGCACACAAGTTTTTTACAGAAAGAGCGAAGTCAACAATTGTCTCTAACTTTTCTACCTTTGGCGAAGGCAGATTTCTCACCTTTCCAATCACGGCTTGAATGATTGCTTCTGGTTTTCCATACAGCATTTTGAGCGTTGATAAGACCCTTGGAACGTTGCTAGGGTGCAGCAGTTCGCATCTCACTCGGTCAAGGGCCTCTCCCTTCAAACATTTTCGCAACCTCATCATGTTTTCCACGTTGGAAAACCCACACATCTGACTCGATGTATTAGACATTGCCAAAAATAATGGCCAGTCCTCGGGGTTACCACTAAACTCGGGTAGATCTTTCGGGACCGCGCGGCGGGCTGCTAGTTGGCTCCTATTAAGCAGTACGATTTCATCATCGACAGATTCCGCAAGATCGGCTCGTGACCGACGAAAATTTGGAGTGGAGTGTGGTCCGGTATAAAATTGTTTACGTTACCTTCTTTATTTATTCGTTCACGGTGGATAAAAGAGTGGTCACGCGCATCTTGATGCCCCGAGCTGTGTCCGGCTCTTGTTGGCCGCGATTCCGAAAACCGCAGCGAGGGTTCCCGCGGTTTCGGTAACATTTGACTGGTAGGCCTTTATTGTCGTCGTGGATCGTAACCGGCAGGTCGCATCTGATCTTGAATCGCAGTTTCGCGTCGCGTGGATTGCAAGTTCGCTGGTACCGGTTTTTCCAAATCATCCAACGGGAGTCCCGAATCGTCTCTATTTGCAAAACGATCAGTTGCTTGTATCCAACTATGAATTTGAGAAGCCTTATCGGCTAATGAACCTATACTTTCATTCTCACTATCACTAGCGTACGCTTCTAGGATGGCATATTTTTGATTTAAATAACGCTGTTCTATTGCCCGGGCTTCATCTAATTTTCTTAATTCTCGTTCCATACTTTTCCGAGCACTTCTTTTACTGGTTCCAGACTTGGCGGTACGTGATCGCAGTGAAATATTGTCTATGGAGACTATTTGCTGTTGCCCTTCTTTTTGCTGGCGTGACAGATGTATCTGAGCGAGACATCTGCAGTGTGAGATTGCTCTCTGGCGGCGCAAGAGAGACAATTCCAATCTAAGTTCTCTATCCCTTGAGTAACTTCGGCACACGTAAAGTGATACCAGCAATCACAACTGTCGCACTGCACCATTTCGCTATTGTCTCGTTCATTGCACATGCTACAATGGTAGTTTCTCAGAGCTCGGTGTGTAACCTCTCTGTCCGTGACATTTGTGTTTGTAGTTTTGCTGGCGCGTTCGATGTTATTCACAGCGATGTCTTGAGAATCAGTCCTATCTTGGTCTGCACCCGGTTTGATCTGTGTCTTGTTTGACATAATTTCGTCAAAGCTTAAAGGAACTTTATAAATTGTTGCCCGCAGCACGCCTTGAATTTCGGGTTTTATAATAAATTTTCTCCGATGTACGGTAATTTAGATTTATTATAAAATTCCTGGTTAGATAATAACTTAAAATTAAGAATAGTTATAAGCGAATGTGAAAGTGTGGTTTACCTTTAGTAATTCGGCTGCGGCAACAAACGTGGGATTGGATCCGACTGCGTGAATGATAATAATGATAATCCTATGATTTGCGATATCTTAACTATCAATAACTGATCTTATCACTAACCTTCACATTTATAAATCAAACCTTATATAGACTATCAAATGTTAAATTGAACACGAGATTAATACTTAATATTCTGACTGCCAAAGACGAACTGAAGCCGTAAAAGCCTTTTCTCTCGATCTACCTATTTTTTTCCTGCATTTCCTTTTGCTTGACGTACAGATCCCTCCGCTAAGTAAATTGTGTGGCCGCAAGGGTCATTCGGAGGTGATACATAACTCCACTTTTAAAGTTCCACTACCAGATGGAGTAGAGCTTGATGTTCGGCGTGGCGTAACTTACAACATGTTTGCCGATGATCTCAATTTTTTTCGAGTAGTAACATCTGCTCTTGACTGCTGTGCTATTCAAGCTGATATCGACACCTTGTTAAGCTGGTGCACTCTTAATGGAATGGAAGTAAACGTGCGAAAGTGTAATGTGGTTTCGTTCTGCAGAAAAAGGCATGTCATGATGTACGACTACAGGATGTCACAAGCCAGTATCAACCGAGTCAATACTGTGAAGGATTTAGGCATTCTTCTTGATGCCAAGATAAGTTTTGCTCAGCATATGGAGTATGGGGCGATTGTGTGGGCACCTTATCATGCTGTACATATCAACCGAATTGAACGTATTCAGCGTCAGTTTCTTCGAATCGCTTTACGTATGCTGCCGTGGAATGATCCAGTACGACTGCCACGCTATGAACATCGTTGCACTCTTATACAACTACAAACTCTAACAAGTAGGAGGACCATGCTTCAAAGTCTCTTCGTTTTCGACCTATTAGAAAACAACTTAGACAGCCCAGAACTGCTCAGTAAATTTCAGTTCATCGCACCACAAAGGCTTACTCGACGAAACGATTTTTTCCGGATTTCCAGATACCGCACTAACTTTGCTCAAAACAATCCATTCGAAGTATGTTGTCGTAAGTTTAATATTGTTTCTGACGTGTACGATTTTAATATGACCAAATCAATGTTTAGACTTAGAATAAGTAGTTATTAGAAATGTCTGTACGATTTTTTTTCGAAGACTTATGAATAAATATAAATATAAATAAATCCAAGACGGCGACTTCCGGTTTCTGAAAAACAGCGGCAAATGACCAAATACCACCCAATATGAGTATTTTCGGGATTGTTATGATGCACTGAAGCCACAAATCGACCTATCTACCTCAGACAACATTTTGAATTGTAAGATGGCAACTTCCGGTGTCTGGAAAACAGCCGAAAATGACCGAATACCCCCCAATATGAGTGTTTCTTTAACCAGAATGACGCTTAGAGGCCAAAAACTGTCCCCTAATGCCATTTTGAAATCCAAGATGGCGACTTCCGATTTCCGAAAAAGAGCGGCAAATGACCAAACACCACCTAGTATGGGTATTCCGGGATTGTTATGATGCACTGAAGCCACAAATCGACCTCAGACAACATTTTAAATTGTAAGATGGCGACTTCCGGTGTCTGGAAAACGGCCGAAAATGACCAAGTACCACCCAATATGAGTGTTTCTTTAAGCAGGATGACGCTTAGAGGCCAAAAACTGTCTCCTAATGCCATTTTCAAATCCAAGATGGCGACTTCCGGTTTCTGAAAAACAGCGGCAAATTACCAAATACCACCCAATATGGGTATTTTCGGAATTGATATGATGCACTGAAGCCACAAATCGACCTATCTACCTCAGACAACTTTTTGAATTGTAAGATGGCGACTTCCGGTGTCCGGAAAACAGCCCAAAGTGACCAGATACCACCCAATATGAGTATCTCCAGAACCAGAATGATGCTAGAGCTAAAAATTGACCTCAGACACCAGTTTGAATTGTAAAATGGCAACTTCTGAGAAACAGCCGTAAATAACCGAATACTGTTATATATGGATATGTCCGTAATCGAAATGATGTAATGAAGCCAAGCATTGACCCTGGACACCATTATGAATTCGAAGATGTTCACTTTGTTTCTGGAAAACAACGAAAATACCTGAAATGCACCCAATATATTTGTACAAAGTTTGTACAAAGCCAAAAGTCGACAATGTCATTCCGATAAAACCAATCATTTCGAACGATATAAACAAATCGCAAGGAATCAATGAGTTTGAAAAATTATTAAATTAAACACTAAAATAGGCGAGACGAAGTTTGCCGGGTCAGCTAGTATATATATAATAATAATAGTGACAAATATATATATATATATATATATATATATATATATATATAAATATATATATATATATATATATATATATATATATATATATATATATATATATATATATATATATATATATATATATATATATATATATATATCTATATATATATATATATATATATATATATATATATATATATATATATATATATATATATATATATATATATATATATATATATATATATATATATATATATATATATATATATATATATATATATATATATATATATATATATATATATATATATATATATATATATATATATATATATATATATATATATATATATATATATATATATATATATATATATATATATATATATATATATATATATATAGCAATTTGTCATCATTAATCCAGACTATAGCAATACTCAGAGGGAGAGGTAGCGATATGCAGAGAGAACCCTCCCAAATTGCATTATCACTGTGATTTTTAACCGGAGGTTCACAAACCTTTTATATGGTTAACAAAATAATTATCGATTGTGGTGAAAGTTCACGGTTTTTGCGATGCACTTTCATCGTCACCACCGATTGCACGAGTCGAATGAAAAATTTAGTCGGCATTGCGCTTTGAGAAGAGATCGGACACCTTTGATATTTGAAACTCAGTTGCCAAATTGGCGGTTTTTTCATCGCCTTCTGAGTATCGCAAGTCCAGATCTGTTCAGCATGCAGTGCTGCGGTCCACCGGTTTCTAAGTCTGCTAAATATCAGTATTAGCATGCTTTTATACATGACTATCAAGACGCAGACAGACGTCCAAGCTGAGTTCCGAACTTGTGTAAAAGTTTTTGTAGTAGCAATTCGCAACCAGATAGCGCTACTAGTGACGCCGAAGTGCTACCTCTGCCGTCTTGGTGACAGAGAGAAAAGCATCCAGCGTGGATCTACCGTTCCGGAAGCCGAACTGGTTAATTGCCAGACCGTTTACACCCTCTGTGTACTTCACCAGTCTGTTGAGGATAATCCTCTCAAGCACCTTGCCCGTAGTGTCCAGCAGACAGATAGGTCTCCTCAGACGCTGCTTGGTATAGCAGCTGCTGTGCCGCATAGCAATGGTTCAGGTTCAATTGTGTCACCCTCACGCCCGTGGTTACGTGGCCGCCTTACCGGCTGGGCACCGTGGGACTCCCATAAAGTGCTTGTCGTCCCGTTTTCCAGTACATACCAAGCACTTGGAAGGCTCCCCGCAGTCTTTAGCTTTATGGCCAGCACCACCACAACGCCTACACAACTGGCTCCTATCGGGCCCCTTGCAGGTTCAGGACTTGTGTCCTCCCTCGAAACACCTGAAGCAAACGTCCGGCAGCTGGAGTATGCTCAGAGGACATACTGACCAGCCAACCTTAAGTTTGGCTGTCTTCAGGGCCAGGGTTGCATCGGCCGATGCAAGCCGGAAAGTGGCCACCTGGGTCCCCGCTGGACACTTACGGAGGCGAATAACCTCAGTGGCCACTTCCACTCCGCACTTCTCCTTGAGGGCCTGTGCAATATCGCACCCCTCGGTGATTTCATCCAGGCTTTGAGCTGGAGAGTCACCTCTGAGGTGAGTGCCTTTGTTTTTAGCATCCTTACGGAGCTCAAGGATCATGTCTCCAGTGCGAGAACGACGGATGGTCCGCCATCCGATCCCAGATCCTTGAGCTGGGTTTCGCCTCTCATTTTCTTCAAGACTTCGGAGTACTTGGACCCATCCGTCTTTAGTATGAGGGCGTCACCCCTGCTTCGCGCCTTCTTTCCCCTCTTTGGACGATTTTTCGCCTTCTCGTCGTTGCGCTCGCTGCCTTTTTGGCGCTTTCCTCCTACTACGGTAACCCAAGGGTTTCCCGTAGCCGCCGTTTCGGCAGGCTTTTCGGCGGACTTGGAGCAATACCAAATTCAGCAGCTTCCTTTCCCATAGTCGTATGCAGCCTAGGTATTTCTAATCTTTTTTACTTTCGAAAAAGATCTTTAAGAATTGCATGCGAATTCACTAGACTCACATATATTATTCCAGCGTTTACAAAAATATCATGCATATTGTAATTTATTATCATTTTGTACAAATGTGATTTAAATAAAATGTTCTCTAGACTCTGAAACTGCTTAACAAGCGAGTTTTTTCATTGAGAAACACAGACTTTTCGACGAGATTAATTTTTGATCAAAGAACAGTTCATTTTCATCATTAGTTGTTTGTGATAAGAAATACTAAAAATATCTTTGTACATTGTTTTTCAGGTTGCACTGAAACGGCAACAAGCTGTGGAAGATGCAATTGCATTACGCCTCGCATCTAGTGAAATGGGTACTCAATTAGAAATGCTCCCACCCGGCAAAATTTACGGAATGACTGTAACGGACCCTTGTCCATCCCCACAGATAGAGCTAACTTCGACAATGGAAATTTCCCCCACGTCGTCTGGTAATAAAATCGCAATGAGTTCTGATGTAATTGAAGGTAATATACCAATTTTGCTTTAAGTTAACAACTGGAGGCTAAAAATTTCGTTCATTATTTTCAGCAAAAACAAACAACGTAACCGTTTCTCAAAGTGCTTTAGATATGCTATCTCAACTTTTTCCACACAGGAAGCGATCCGTACTTGAGTTAATTTTGAAGCGATGTGATTTAGATTTATTGAAAGCAATAGAGCAGTGCAGTAAAAATAATCCATCTAGCGCTTTCAAACCACCACTTTCATCAGCATCGCATATCACACACCATCAGGTTAAATTTCAACGTTTATGTTTTCATAATGAATTACCTATGATACTTTTATTGATTGTAGCTACCGTTTAACTCACCAAGTCCTCCAAACTATCCATCGTTGATTGCTTATCCAAAATGGTTACTTCCCATGTCTATCCCAGTACCTATGGGACATTTAGCACCGAGATGTACTCTACCAAACTGCGTGATGTGTGTACATCATCCAGTATGAAATTAAAAATCTATATATTTAAGTGGATCTGTCTTAAGCATGCTAGTATTGAAATACAGTTTACATTAAAAAGAATTTAGATTAAAATATTCGTTAATTTATTGCATATTGATTAGAATAAGTATTTATAATTTGTCATGTTTATTATCATTTGAAATAAAAATAAGCAATATAAATCACTTTTTTTGAGTGCGAAGAATACATTTGAGTGTGAAAATCAATTTAAAACCTAAATTAATCCACCTAGCGGTCAGACCCAGCCTTTCTCATTCAAACTTTTATTTGTAAAAATAGATTTACATGAACGCTTCAATCCTATAAATATATATTCACTCTTTAGGTTCTAAAATATTGATGTTGTAATCTATACATATAAAAATGTAGTCCGGTCTGTCAGTCTGTTTGATCCATATAGCTCGAAAACTACCGAACCGATCGACGTGAAAATTTGTATGTAGGGGTTTTTGGTCCCCGATAAAGGTTCCTATGATAGTTTGAGACCCCTCCCTCTTCTGGGAATGAGGGGTCCAATACAAATGAAACATACATTTCTGCGCAACTCAAGAACAAACCAAGCAAATGAAACCGAATTTGGCATGTGGATGTTTTAAAGGGTAACAAATATGTTCATAATGGTTCGACGCCCCTCCCTCTTATGGAAGCACATGTGTCTGCACAAATTTCTGCACATCTCGCGAACTAATCAACTAAATGGAACCATATTTGGCAGGTGAATGTTTTTAGTGGTAACAAATGATACACAGCTGCTGAAATCGACCACAGACCCCATTTTAGATTCTAGGTTGGCGACTTCCGGTTCCTGGGAAACAGCGGAAAATGATCGAATTACACCCAATATGGGTGTTTCTTCAACCAGAATGACGCTCAGAGGCCAGAAATTATTTTAAATACCATTTTGAAATCCAAGATGGCGACTTCCGGTTCGTGAAAAACAGCCTAAAATAACCAAATACCATCCAATATGAGTATCTCTGGAACCAGAATGATGCAATGAGCTAACAATTGACCTCAGGCACCATTTTGAATCGCTAAATGGCAACTTATAGGAAACAGTCGAAAATGACCAAATAATACTCAACATGGATATTTCCGTAATCGAGATGATGCATAGAAACCAAACATTGACCCTTGACACTATTTTGAATTTAAAGACTGTTAGTTTCTGGAAAACAACCAAAATAACTGAAAACCTCTCAATATGGGTATTTCCGGTGTCAGATTGATGCCAGAAAATCTGCTGAAAATGACCGAATACCACCCAATATGAATATATTCAGAATTAGGGCGCCAATAGCCAAAAGTCGAAGATTTTGTCATTTCGATAAAACCGTTCATTTCAAACGATTTGTTATTTGACTTTGATCATATCCTATGGCCGATTCGTCGTGCATTTGCAGACTTCAAACACATCGCAAGGAATCAATGAATTTGGAACGTTCAAATAGTACAAAACCACATTTAAATTATGTTGAGACCACATATATCAATCAAAGCAGGTATAGTTTTAAATAGCCTTTGAATTTCTTTTCTTTCCATAACTTTTGAGCCACATATTAAATTGTTATGAAGTTTGTTATTTGTAAGTTTAAGAGATGACTTGTTCGTATGACACTAGTTATGTTCAAATAAGTCATGTAATCTTTGAAATAATAGACTTTCGTTGTTTTATTAACAATTTAATACATAACGATGGCTTAAGTTCAATTATAATCAAATGAAATGGGAACGTGTAGGGCAGCCAAACTTTGAAACCACGTGTTCAATCATAATTCATCAGTTAACCCTTAACTAGCCCGCTCATCTGATATTAATATTGATCAAATCGGTTGTGTAGTTTCTGAGATAATGAAGTTTCGTGATTTGCACATTTCGGTACTTTACAGACGAAGTTACAGTCCGATTACAGTAAAATTCAATAGGGTGTTACGAGGCAGCTAGAATTATTAGTTGACACTAATTTTGTAGAAATCGGGTCAGCCATCACTGAGAAAAGTGAGTGAGTTCAAGTAGTCTTCGGAATATGTTCCTTTTCATAACTGGATTTCACATTCTCAAACATAACAGGAAAAGTAATAGTCTGATTGCAAAACAAATCAATAAGGTCTTATGGGGCAACTAGACCTTCCATTTGACACTGATTTTATGAAAATCGGTTTAGCCATCTCTGAGAAACATGAGTGGGATTAAGTAGTCTTCAAAACACGTTTCTTGTTATAACTTTCGAACCACAAGTTCAATTATTATGAAATCCAAAAGGGGTATTTCAGTTAAGGGTATTTCAGGTAGCCCGTTCATTTGAAATCAATTTTGTTCAAATCGGTTGTGTAGTTTTCGAGATAATGATGTTTCATGATTTTTGCATTTTGAACCATAACCTCTAAGCTAAAAATCTGATTACAATGAAATTTAATAGTGTCTTATGTGACAACGAGACCTTTCATTTGCAATTAATTTCATGAAAATCGGTCCAGCCATCTCTGAGAAAAGTGAGTGAGAATAAAAATCTGCACATACACACACACATACATACATACAGAAAATGCTCAGCTCGTCGAGCTGAGTCAAGTGATATATGCCATTCGGCCCTTTGGAGCACTTTTATACCTTCGGTTTTGCAACTGATTGCTATACCTTTCTAGGAGAAAGGCAAAAATGGTATAAATTGTAATAAGTACATAACCATTCTGATCAAAACTCGAATACGAAATAAAAAACGATATACTAAAACTATAATACTGGACTAAGTAATGACCACTTATATACATTCATTTTATTTATTTAAAAAGGAGAGAAAAGATTTCTTTCCGGGGTCTGAACTGCATCCTCTACAGACTGCGTTCCTTGTCACCCGTGACTTTGTTGAGGAAAATACTTTTCAGGATTCGGGTGTATTCAGCATAGGCTGAAGGGAATTGCTAATGTCCCTGACCGCTTGTCGGCTCTTTGAGGCTGAGTTCTCAATACGCTTGGAGTACCAAAAGTACTGAAATCGGGAATCAAGGTACCATAAACGGGGTGAAATTGATCAATTTTTGCAATATTTTCCAATTATCTCGCTTCATGTAGATTTTAAAATAGTATTTATTTGAAACACGTACTGGTATGTGCCCAACGAAACCGCTAAGGTTGTTAGGGAAATTTCGATTTATTAACTTCTGTTGAAATACATATATGCAAGGGATAAGTGAAAAGTGATAGAATAAAATAGTGAAAGTGGATAAAAAGTGTAATGTGTAGTGTTGTTCTATTGTTTACTTCACGAAATAAATTTAAGAATTCTTAAAGGTACTATGAGATAAATCGGAATGGAATTGATCACTCTTGAAATACATACATTCTATTGATAATGTGTTCTTATTCGATATATTCATGACAAATGATGATTTCTTGACGGAAACAAAAATAACGATATTTCAAGGTAAACTCTATTCATTTTGGTTCGCGTGATAACGTTTGCTAATTTTGCTCTTATTTGATCATCGTTAACCGATTTCAATCCGGATTGTTGCAAAAGGTCAACAACTAGCTTTGGAATTATTATTTTTTTAATTACCTGCCAATTATCAATGATCATTGTGGAAAATTTGATCAATATTTTTCATTACAAATTTTTAGGTGATCAACTTCATCCCACTGATCATTGTCGCCCCATTCCACGGTTCTCCTCGTTATAACGTAACCTGCCTTACAACGTATCCTCTGTATAACGTAAATCGATGTAACATACATTTTTAATCCAAATAACGCAGCTTGGCGTATAATTACGTTTTATGGCGCCTTATAAAGGGGTATGAATTGAAAAACCGGAAACATCGGGACCGTCCCGAGAATTTTCCACTTTAAAATACAAAACTCAGTTTATTATTGTAAGCACTGTTGTCCTGAATTGCACGAAAAATTACATTTCCTCGGATCAACATGGATTTGTACCTGGCCGTTCCGTAACAACGAACCGATTTTGGCGATTTTGCGATGCCAATTATTGTACTATTGAAAAAGTTGAGTCTTGTTGGACGCATGTTTCGACTAACCAGAGCTAAAACAAAGCCTTCTTCCTCAGTACAGCCTACGCCAAAGTATACAAACGATTTGACTTTATAACCGATTTGTAGTTGCTGTTTCACTCGCTCTAATTCACAAAGACACGTCTACCGGAAGTTTAAATCTTGGTCACAGACAGACAAGCAAGAACAAAATTGATCGAAAATTCCGTGTAAATTTTCAAAGAGAATTTCGTTATAAATCACTATACTGGCGCCGCCTGGTGACCTTATCGCTACAATACATTTTTTTTTCGCTGGTGTATGAGGCTGGCGTCACTAGTAGCGCTATCTGGTTGCGAATTGCTACTACAAAAACTTTTACACAAGTTCGGAACTCAGCTTGGACGTCTGTCTGCGTCTTGATAGTCATGTATAAAAGCATGCTAATACTGATATTTAGCAGACTTAGAAACCGGTGGACCGCAGCACTGCATGCTGAACAGATCTGGACTTGCGATACTCAGAAGGCGATGAAAAAACCGCCAATTTGGCAACTGAGTTTCAAATATCAAAGGTGTCCGATCTCTTCTCAAAGCGCAATGCCGACTAAATTTTTCATTCGACTCGTGCAATCGGTGGTGATGATGAAAGTGCATCGCAAAAACCGTGAACTTTCACCACAATCGATAATTATTTTGTTAACCATATAAAAGGTTTGTGAACCTCCGGTTAAAAATCACAGTGATAATGCAATTTGGGAGGATTCTCTCTGCATATCGCTACCTCTCCCTCTGAGTATTGCTATAGTCTGGATTAATGATGACAAATTGCTATATATATATATATATATATATATATATATATATATATATATATATATATATATAAACCTTTTATATGGTTAACAAAATAATTATCGATTGTGGTGAAAGTTCACGGTTTTTGCGATGCACTTTCATCGTCACCACCGATTGCACGAGTCGAATGAAAAATTTAGTCGGCATTGCGCTTTGAGAAGAGATCGGACACCTTTGATATTTGAAACTCAGTTGCCAAATTGGCGGTTTTTTCATCGCCTTCTGAGTATCGCAAGTCCAGATCTGTTCAGCATGCAGTGCTGCGGTCCACCGGTTTCTAAGTCTGCTAAATATCAGTATTAGCATGCTTTTATACATGACTATCAAGACGCAGACAGACGTCCAAGCTGAGTTCCGAACTTGTGTAAAAGTTTTTGTAGTAGCAATTCGCAACCAGATAGCGCTACTAGTGACGCCAGCCTCATACACCAGCGAAAAAAAAATGTATTGTAGCGATAAGGTCACCAGGCGGCGCCAGTATAGTGATTTATAACGAAATTCTCTTTGAAAATTTACACGGAATTTTCGATCAATTTTGTTCTTGCTTGTCTGTCTGTGACCAAGATTTAAACTTCCGGTAGACGTGTCTTTGTGAATTAGAGCGAGTGAAACAGCAACTACAAATCGGTTATAAAGTCAAATCGTTTGTATACTTTGGCGTAGGCTGTACTGAGGAAGAAGGCTTTGTTTTAGCTCTGGTTAGTCGAAACATGCGTCCAACAAGACTCAACTTTTTCAATAGTACAATAATTGGCATCGCAAAATCGCCAAAATCGGTTCGTTGTTACGGAACGGCCAGGTACAAATCCATGTTGATCCGAGGAAATGTAATTTTTCGTGCAATTCAGGACAACAGTGCTTACAATAATAAACTGAGTTTTGTATTTTAAAGTGGAAAATTCTCGGGACGGTCCCGATGTTTCCGGTTTTTCAATTCATACCCCTTTATAAGGCGCCATAAAACGTAATTATACGCCAAGCTGCGTTATTTGGATTAAAAATGTATGTTACATCGATTTACGTTATACAGAGGATACGTTGTAAGGCAGGTTACGTTATAACGAGGAGAACCGTGGAATGGGGCGACAATGATCAGTGGGATGAAGTTGATCACCTAAAAATTTGTAATGAAAAATATTGATCAAATTTTCCACAATGATCATTGATAATTGGCAGGTAATTAAAAAAATAATAATTCCAAAGCTAGTTGTTGACCTTTTGCAACAATCCGGATTGAAATCGGTTAACGATGATCAAATAAGAGCAAAATTAGCAAACGTTATCACGCGAACCAAAATGAATAGAGTTTACCTTGAAATATCGTTATTTTTGTTTCCGTCAAGAAATCATCATTTGTCATGAATATATCGAATAAGAACACATTATCAATAGAATGTATGTATTTCAAGAGTGATCAATTCCATTCCGATTTATCTCATAGTACCTTTAAGAATTCTTAAATTTATTTCGTGAAGTAAACAATAGAACAACACTACACATTACACTTTTTATCCACTTTCACTATTTTATTCTATCACTTTTCACTTATCCCTTGCATATATGTATTTCAACAGAAGTTAATAAATCGAAATTTCCCTAACAACCTTAGCGGTTTCGTTGGGCACATACCAGTACGTGTTTCAAATAAATACTATTTTAAAATCTACATGAAGCGAGATAATTGGAAAATATTGCAAAAATTGATCAATTTCACCCCGTTTATGGTACCTTGATTCCCGATTTCAGTACTTTTGGTACTCCAAGCGTATTGAGAACTCAGCCTCAAAGAGCCGACAAGCGGTCAGGGACATTAGCAATTCCCTTCAGCCTATGCTGAATACACCCGAATCCTGAAAAGTATTTTCCTCAACAAAGTCACGGGTGACAAGGAACGCAGTCTGTAGAGGATGCAGTTCAGACCCCGGAAAGAAATCTTTTCTCTCCTTTTTAAATAAATAAAATGAATGTATATAAGTGGTCATTACTTAGTCCAGTATTATAGTTTTAGTATATCGTTTTTTATTTCGTATTCGAGTTTTGATCAGAATGGTTATGTACTTATTACAATTTATACCATTTTTGCCTTTCTCCTAGAAAGGTATAGCAATCAGTTGCAAAACCGAAGGTATAAAAGTGCTCCAAAGGGCCGAATGGCATATATCACTTGACTCAGCTCGACGAGCTGAGCATTTTCTGTATGTATGTATGTGTGTGTGTATGTGCAGATTTTTATTCTCACTCACTTTTCTCAGAGATGGCTGGACCGATTTTCATGAAATTAATTGCAAATGAAAGGTCTCGTTGTCACATAAGACACTATTAAATTTCATTGTAATCAGATTTTTAGCTTAGAGGTTATGGTTCAAAATGCAAAAATCATGAAACATCATTATCTCGAAAACTACACAACCGATTTGAACAAAATTGATTTCAAATGAACGGGCTACCTGAAATACCCTTAACTGAAATACCCCTTTTGGATTTCATAATAATTGAACTTGTGGTTCGAAAGTTATAACAAGAAACGTGTTTTGAAGACTACTTAATCCCACTCATGTTTCTCAGAGATGGCTAAACCGATTTTCATAAAATCAGTGTCAAATGGAAGGTCTAGTTGCCCCATAAGACCCTATTGATTTGTTTTGCAATCAGACTATTACTTTTCCTGTTATGTTTGAGAATGTGAAATCCAGTTATGAAAAGGAACATATTCCGAAGACTACTTGAACTCACTCACTTTTCTCAGTGATGGCTGACCCGATTTCTACAAAATTAGTGTCAACTAATAATTCTAGCTGCCTCGTAACACCCTATTGAATTTTACTGTAATCGGACTGTAACTTCGTCTGTAAAGTACCGAAATGTGCAAATCACGAAACTTCATTATCTCAGAAACTACACAACCGATTTGATCAATATTAATATCAGATGAGCGGGCTAGTTAAGGGTTAACTGATGAATTATGATTGAACACGTGGTTTCAAAGTTTGGCTGCCCTACACGTTCCCATTTCATTTGATTATGATTGAACTTAAGCCATCGTTATGTATTAAATTGTTAATAAAACAACGAAAGTCTATTATTTCAAAGATTACATGACTTATTTGAACATAACTAGTGTCATACGAACAAGTCATCTCTTAAACTTACAAATAACAAACTTCATAACAATTTAATATGTGGCTCAAAAGTTATGGAAAGAAAAGAAATTCAAAGGCTATTTAAAACTATACCTGCTTTGATTGATATATGTGGTCTCAACATAATTTAAATGTGGTTTTGTACTATTTGAACGTTCCAAATTCATTGATTCCTTGCGATGTGTTTGAAGTCTGCAAATGCACGACGAATCGGCCATAGGATATGATCAAAGTCAAATAACAAATCGTTTGAAATGAACGGTTTTATCGAAATGACAAAATCTTCGACTTTTGGCTATTGGCGCCCTAATTCTGAATATATTCATATTGGGTGGTATTCGGTCATTTTCAGCAGATTTTCTGGCATCAATCTGACACCGGAAATACCCATATTGAGAGGTTTTCAGTTATTTTGGTTGTTTTCCAGAAACTAACAGTCTTTAAATTCAAAATAGTGTCAAGGGTCAATGTTTGGTTTCTATGCATCATCTCGATTACGGAAATATCCATGTTGAGTATTATTTGGTCATTTTCGACTGTTTCCTATAAGTTGCCATTTAGCGATTCAAAATGGTGCCTGAGGTCAATTGTTAGCTCATTGCATCATTCTGGTTCCAGAGATACTCATATTGGATGGTATTTGGTTATTTTAGGCTGTTTTTCACGAACCGGAAGTCGCCATCTTGGATTTCAAAATGGTATTTAAAATAATTTCTGGCCTCTGAGCGTCATTCTGGTTGAAGAAACACCCATATTGGGTGTAATTCGATCATTTTCCGCTGTTTCCCAGGAACCGGAAGTCGCCAACCTAGAATCTAAAATGGGGTCTGTGGTCGATTTCAGCAGCTGTGTATCATTTGTTACCACTAAAAACATTCACCTGCCAAATATGGTTCCATTTAGTTGATTAGTTCGCGAGATGTGCAGAAATTTGTGCAGACACATGTGCTTCCATAAGAGGGAGGGGCGTCGAACCATTATGAACATATTTGTTACCCTTTAAAACATCCACATGCCAAATTCGGTTTCATTTGCTTGGTTTGTTCTTGAGTTGCGCAGAAATGTATGTTTCATTTGTATTGGACCCCTCATTCCCAGAAGAGGGAGGGGTCTCAAACTATCATAGGAACCTTTATCGGGACCAAAAACCCCTACATACAAATTTTCACGTCGATCGGTTCGGTAGTTTTCGAGCCTATATGGATCAAACAGACTGACAGACCGGACTACATTTTTATATGTATAGATTACAACATCAATATTTTAGAACCTAAAGAGTGAATATATATTTATAGGATTGAAGCGTTCATGTAAATCTATTTTTACAAATAAAAGTTTGAATGAGAAAGGCTGGGTCTGACCGCTAGGTGGATTAATTTAGGTTTTAAATTGATTTTCACACTCAAATGTATTCTTCGCACTCAAAAAAAGTGATTTATATTGCTTATTTTTATTTCAAATGATAATAAACATGACAAATTATAAATACTTATTCTAATCAATATGCAATAAATTAACGAATATTTTAATCTAAATTCTTTTTAATGTAAACTGTATTTCAATACTAGCATGCTTAAGACAGATCCACTTAAATATATAGATTTTTAATTTCATACTGGATGATGTACACACATCACGCAGTTTGGTAGAGTACATCTCGGTGCTAAATGTCCCATAGGTACTGGGATAGACATGGGAAGTAACCATTTTGGATAAGCAATCAACGATGGATAGTTTGGAGGACTTGGTGAGTTAAACGGTAGCTACAATCAATAAAAGTATCATAGGTAATTCATTATGAAAACATAAACGTTGAAATTTAACCTGATGGTGTGTGATATGCGATGCTGATGAAAGTGGTGGTTTGAAAGCGCTAGATGGATTATTTTTACTGCACTGCTCTATTGCTTTCAATAAATCTAAATCACATCGCTTCAAAATTAACTCAAGTACGGATCGCTTCCTGTGTGGAAAAAGTTGAGATAGCATATCTAAAGCACTTTGAGAAACGGTTACGTTGTTTGTTTTTGCTGAAAATAATGAACGAAATTTTTAGCCTCCAGTTGTTAACTTAAAGCAAAATTGGTATATTACCTTCAATTACATCAGAACTCATTGCGATTTTATTACCAGACGACGTGGGGGAAATTTCCATTGTCGAAGTTAGCTCTATCTGTGGGGATGGACAAGGGTCCGTTACAGTCATTCCGTAAATTTTGCCGGGTGGGAGCATTTCTAATTGAGTACCCATTTCACTAGATGCGAGGCGTAATGCAATTGCATCTTCCACAGCTTGTTGCCGTTTCAGTGCAACCTGAAAAACAATGTACAAAGATATTTTTAGTATTTCTTATCACAAACAACTAATGATGAAAATGAACTGTTTTTTGATCAAAAATTAATCTCGTCGAAAAGTCTGTGTTTCTCAATGAAAAAACTCGCTTGTTAAGCAGTTTCAGAGTCTAGAGAACATTTTATTTAAATCACATTTGTACAAAATGATAATAAATTACAATATGCATGATATTTTTGTAAACGCTGGAATAATATATGTGAGTCTAGTGAATTCGCATGCAATTCTTAAAGATCTTTTTCGAAAGTAAAAAAGATTAGAAATACCTAGGCTGCATACGACTATGGGAAAGGAAGCTGCTGAATTTGGTATTGCTCCAAGTCCGCCGAAAAGCCTGCCGAAACGGCGGCTACGGGAAACCCTTGGGTTACCGTAGTAGGAGGAAAGCGCCAAAAAGGCAGCGAGCGCAACGACGAGAAGGCGAAAAATCGTCCAAAGAGGGGAAAGAAGGCGCGAAGCAGGGGTGACGCCCTCATACTAAAGACGGATGGGTCCAAGTACTCCGAAGTCTTGAAGAAAATGAGAGGCGAAACCCAGCTCAAGGATCTGGGATCGGATGGCGGACCATCCGTCGTTCTCGCACTGGAGACATGATCCTTGAGCTCCGTAAGGATGCTAAAAACAAAGGCACTCACCTCAGAGGTGACTCTCCAGCTCAAAAACCTGGATGAAATCACCGAGGGGTGCGATATTGCACAGGCCCTCAAGGAGAAGTGCGGAGTGGAAGTGGCCACTGAGGTTATTCGCCTCCGTAAGTGTCCAGCGGGGACCCAGGTGGCCACTTTCCGGCTTGCATCGGCCGATGCAACCCTGGCCCTGAAGACAGCCAAACTTAAGGTTGGCTGGTCAGTATGTCCTCTGAGCATACTCCAGCTGCCGGACGTTTGCTTCAGGTGTTTCGAGGGAGGACACAAGTCCTGAACCTGCAAGGGGCCCGATAGGAGCCAGTTGTGTAGGCGTTGTGGTGGTGCTGGCCATAAAGCTAAAGACTGCGGGGAGCCTTCCAAGTGCTTGGTATGTACTGGAAAACGGGACGACAAGCACTTTATGGGAGTCCCACGGTGCCCAGCCGGTAAGGCGGCCACGTAACCACGGGCGTGAGGGTGACACAATTGAACCTGAACCATTGCTATGCGGCACAGCAGCTGCTATACCAAGCAGCGTCTGAGGAGACCTATCTGTCTGCTGGACACTACGGGCAAGGTGCTTGAGAGGATTATCCTCAACAGACTGGTGAAGTACACAGAGGGTGTAAACGGTCTGGCAATTAACCAGTTCGGCTTCCGGAACGGTAGATCCACGCTGGATGCTTTTCTCTCTGTCACCAAGACGGCAGAGGTAGCACTTCAGCGTAAGAGTTGTGGCATTCGCTATTACACAATCGTCACGCTTGACGTGAAGAATGCATTCAATAGCGCCAGTTGGGACTCCATAGCGCTCGCGCTTAGGAGCATCCACGTACCGTCGTCGTTGTACAAGATTTTGGGAAATTATTTCCAGAATCGGGTACTAGTTTACAACACGAAGGAGGGTCAGAAGTGCGTCCCAATCACCGCAGGGGTACCGTAAGGTTCCATCCTGGGCCCGGTGTTGTAGAATGTCATGTATGATGAGGTGTTGAAACTAAAGTTCCCTGTAGGGGTTGTGATCGTCGGTTTCGCAGACGACAACACGCTAGAGGTCTACGGCGAGTCGATCGAAGAGGTCGAGTTGACAGCCGCGCACTGCATACGCAAGGTCGAAGACTGGATGCACTCTAGGAAACGGGAGTTAGCGCACCATAAAACGGAGGTTACGGTTGTAAACAACCGCAAATTAGAGCAACAGGCGGTGGTCAGAGTCGGTGACTGCACCATTACCTCAAGGCGTTCCTTGAAGCTCTTAGGGGTTATGGTTGACGATAAGCTCATATTTAAGAGTCACGTCGACTATGCCTGTAAGAGGGCTTCAACGGCCGTTGCAGGACCATCTCGAATGATGTCGAATAGCTCAGCGGTATATGGCAGCAAGCGTAAACTTCTTGCCAGCGTGGTTTCGTCCATACTTAGGTATGGTGGGCCAGCGTGGTCCAAAGCGTTAGGTACCAACAGTCATCGTCGTAAACTGGAAAGTACCTAAAGTGGTCCCCGTGGCTCTGTGGATAGCGATGTCGGTCGGCTAGCTCTCCCACACGGTTGTGATATCGGGTTCGATTCCCGATCGAGTCGAGGATCTTTTCGAGCTGGAAATTTTCTCGACTCAGCACTGGGGCACGGTGTATCGTTGTACTTATTCACACATGCAAAATGTGCCAAAAAACTCTCAACTAATCTAGTTGATCGAGACCGCTATTAGCCCCAAGGCTAAGCGTGCGATATTGTTTTTTTTTGTACCTAAAGGCTCATGTGCCTGAGGGTTGTGAGCGCGTACCGTACAGTGTCATACGACGCAATCTGCGTCCTGTTCGGCATGATGCCTATCCGCATAGCCATTAAGGAGGACGTAGAATGCTTCGATCAACGTGACACAAGGGGTATACGAGGCACCAGAAGGTCATTCTCGATGATCAGATGGCAGCAGGAATGGTCCAATTTCGTATAGGGTAGATGGACGCATCGACTTATTCCGGACGTAACCGGATGGATCGGGAGGCGCCATGGAGAAGTTAACTTCAACTTGACACAGATTCTGTCAGGTCATGATTGCTTCAGGCAGTATCTACACAGATTCGGGCATGCGGGGTCCCCCATGTGTCCCGAGTCACGGATGCGGACTGCTGAGCATGTCTTTTTCGTGTGCCCTCGTTTTGTGCATGCGCGGAGCGACATGATGGTAGTGAGCGGACCAGACACCACTCCGGACAACCTAGTTCGGAGGATGTGTAAAGACCCAAACATTTGGAGGGCGGTTTGTACAGCCGCCTCTCAAATAGTTTTTTTTTTTCAAAACAGGCGACAGGTTGACCACCGACACGCCAGTGTTAGCTAACGGCCAGTCTCCAGGTTAGTTAGCTAAGTTTGCAAAGAGACCTAAAGAACCAAGAGGGTGCACAGAACACAAAAGCCGCTCCCCGAAGCAATACCTAGCGGTGGTCCCGGGGAGTATTATCCCCACACTCCCTGAGGTTGGTCACCTCAGGGGTTTGGATGCAAATTTCCCCTTTACCTGAAACAAAAAAAAACCTAAATTAATCCACCTAGCGGTCAGACCCAGCCTTTCTCATTCAAACTTATTATTTGTAAAAATAGATTTACATGGACGCTTCAATCCAATAAAAGTATATTCACTCTTCAGGTTCTAAAATATTGATGTTGAATTGAAGTATAAAATAAGAAATTTGACGTAATATTAGTGCTTAAGAAATAGCGAAATTGAGGAAATGACTTTTAATTTCGAACAATTCCATCACGAGCGATACCTGGAACGTTCAAATAGTACGAAACCACATTTAAATTATGTTGAGGCCACGTATATTGATCAAAGCAGGTATAGTTTTAAATAGTCTTTGAATTTCTTTTCGTTCAATAATTTTTGAACAGCATATCAAGTTGTTATGAAGTTAGCTATTTGTAAGTTTAAGAGATAATTCGTTCGTATCATGCTAGTTATGTTGAATGAGTCATGTAATCTTTGAGAAAATAGACTCGTTGTTTTAACAATTCAATATATAACGGTTGCTTTAGTTCGATTATAATCGAATGAAACGGGAACGTATAGAGCAGCCGAATAATGAAACCACTTGTTTAATCATAATTCATCAGTTAACCCTTTACTAGCCCGTTTATCTGATTTCAACATTGTTCAAATCGGTTGTGTAGTTTCTGAGATAATGAAGTTTCGTGATTTTCACATTTCGTTACATTACAGAAGAAGTTACTGTCCGATTACAGTAAAATTCAATAGGGTGTTATGAGGCAGCTAGACCTCTCATTTGACACTAATTTAGTGAAAATCGGTTCAGCCATCTCTGAGAAATGTGAGTGAGTTTAAGTAGTCTTGGGAATATTTTATTTTTCATAGCTGGATTTCACATTTTTAAACATAACAGGCAAAGTAATAGTCCGATTGCAAAAAAATCAATAGGGTCTTATGGGGCAACTATATCTTCCACTTGACACCGATTTTATGAAAATCGGTCCAGCCATCTCTGAGAAACATGAGTGAGATTAAATAGTCTCGAGAACACGTTTCTTTCCATAACTTTTGAACCACATGTCCATTCTCAATGAAATTCAAAAGTTAAGGGTTTTTTTAGGTAGCCCGTTCATTTGAAATTAATTTTGTTCAAATCGGTAGCGTATTTTCTGAGATATTGATGTTTCGTGATGTTTACATTTTGATACATAACCTCTAAACTAAAAATCTGATTACAATAAAATTCAATAGGGTCTTATGGGGCAACTAGACCTTTCATTTGCAATTAATTTCATTGAAATCGGTTCAACCATCTCTGAGAAAATCGAGTGAGATTGGGAGAGCGTTACACACACACATACACACACACACACATACACACACACACATACACACACACACTCATACAGAAAATGCTCAGCTCGTCGAACTGAGTCGAGTGATATATGACATTCGGCCCTTTGGAGCACTTTTATACCTTTAGTTTTTTCAGTGATTGCTATACCGTTCTAGGAGAAAGGCGAAAAAAATATATATTTTATGTCAACATTAGTCAGTACCTACCTTTCAAATAATATACAATTACATTTTGTTTACAATACATTAATTTGAATGATCTATGAAATTCTTTAACGCAGTTGATATTACTGATATTATTCCAATCGTTTCTGAGAGGTATCCAATAAATGACCAAATACCATTCAATATGGGTTTTTGAAACCTGGATTATACCCAGTGGCCAAAATCCTGCTTCGAACCTTATTTTAGGTTCAGATACTTCTGGCTGCCTGATAATGATACTTCATTTTGAAATCCAAATATCCAAAGGTATATCCACTCTTCGGGTTTTAAAGTATTGATGTTGTGTTTGAATTGTAGCAAAATATATAAAATTCGTTCTAACATTTGTACTAAATAAATAGTTTTTCTATCATCATAATGACTCTTAATTTCGAACTTTGATCAAAGCAGCTAGTTTTAAACAGTCTTTGGGTTTCGTTTCTTTGTAAGTTTGAGGAACAACCTGTTCGTTTGACACTTGTTTTGTTAAAATAAGTCGTGTAATCTTTGAGAGAATAGACTTTTGCTATTTTTACAATTTAACACATTATGGTTGAAACAAAAGTCCGATTTCACTGGTCAACACAAGTGTGGCCCCGAAGGTCAAACTGGGGAAAATGAAAGATTATAGCTTTTTAACCATTCCTGTGAATTTTGGTGCCCCTAGCCACCAACATTTTCTCAGAGACTTGAATGAGTATTCTCGTAAACATAACGCTTAAGGGACGAACCCGGCGAGCAATTACTATGCGACATTTTGACGTGAGTTGACGCATTCTGACAATGGCTATAGGCATCAAATTTCATGGAAATGGTTGAAAAGGTATAATCTATCTAGGGCAACAATTTTGAACTCTAGGGCAGCAATTTTTGTCGATTTTGTCGACCATTGTTATATTCAAATGAAATGAGTACCAATAAAGCAACTAAACCTTTAAATTGAAACTAAGATTATGGGAATCAATCCAGCCATCTTTGGCAAAACGAATGAATTTAAAAAGTTTTCGGAACACGTTTCTTTTCATAACCTTTGAATCACATAATAAATCATCATAAAATTCGTTAGTTGAGGATCTTGAAGGTAGCTCGGTTATTTGATACCTATTTCGTTGAAATCAGTTGTATTGTTTCTGAGATAATGGAGTTTCATAATTTTTACATTTTGATACATAACTGACAAAGTTACAGTCCGATTACGATAAAATTTAATAGGGTCTTATGAGTCAATTTCCATTATTTATTTGGCATTCCGTCAGAATGACATGGCCTGATTTACAAAGTTTCTCCAATTCACTCGGTTTTTAGCTGCCGCTCTCCAATCCCTGGGACACCGTGTACTCTCTGCCAGATCTAGCTCCACCTGGTCTACCCATCTTACCCGCTGCGCCCCTGGTCGTCTTCTTCCTACCGGATTAGAGGCAAACACCATCTTCGCGAATAGTTGTCCGGCATTCTTGCAGCATGCCCTGCCCAGCGTATCCGTACAGCTTTAGCCACCTTCTGAATACCGGGTTCACCGTATCGTTGCGCGAGCTCATGGTTCATTCTTCGCCTCCATATTCCGTTCTCCTACACGCTGCCAAAGATCGTCCTTAGTACTCGTCGTTCAAAAACTCCGCGCAGTCGCAGGTCCTCCTCGAGCATTGTTCACGTTTCATGCTCGTAGAGAACAACCGGTCTTATGAGCGTTTTGTACACGTTAAACTTCGTACGGGGGCTCAGACCGCAATTGCTTGTGGAGCCCATAGTAGGCACGACTTCCGCTGATAATACGCCTCCGGATCTCACGGCTGGTGTCATTGTCCTCAGTAACCAGTGGGCCAAGATAGACCAACTCATCGACTACCTCGAACTAATCGCCGACGATCGTAATGCTACTGCCTAGGTGTTGTCGGTCGACTTCGGTTCCGCCGGCTAGCATATACTTCGTTTTAGACGTATTTATCTGCAACCCAATCCTCGCTGCTTCGCGTTTTAGTCTGGTATACTATTCTGCCACCGTTGCAGTTGTTCTGCCGACAATGTCCATGTCATCAGCAAAGCAAACGAATTGACTGGATTTGTTGAAAATCGTACCCCGCGTGTTGATGTCCGCTCGATTCATTACACCCTGTAGTGCAATGTTGAATAACAGGCAGGAGAGACCATCACCCTGTCGAAGCCCCCTGCGGGATTCAAATGGACCCGACAATCCACCCTAAATCCGCACACAGCACTGCGTCCCATCCACCGTAGCCTTTATCAGTCTAATCAGCTTCCCGGAACGCCGTTTTCGTCCATGACCTTTTTGGCTCTTTTTGGCCTTTCATTTCAAACTTGTTTAGTGAAAATCGGTCCATCCGTCTCTAAAAAAATTGGGTGGGTTCAAGCAGTCTTAGAAACCTGTTTCTTTCCATAGCCGGATTTCACATTATTAAGCATAACGAACAAAGTAAAGTCCTATTACAATAAAATTCAATAGGGTCTTATGAGGCAACTAGACCTTCCATTTGACACTAATTTTGTGAAAATTGTTTCAGCCATATTTGAGAAAAGTTAGTGAGTTTAAACACTCTTTGAAACACGTTTCTTTGCATAACTTCTAAACCATATTTTCAATCACCATAAAATTGAATTACAAATGGTTTAAAAAACAAGCCTGTTCTTTTGTTACCAATTTTATTCAAATCGTTTGTGTGGTTTTTGAGATAATTAAATTTCGTGGATTTCACATTCTGATACATAACCTCTAAACTAAAAATCCGATTACAATAAATTCAGTAGGGTCTTATGGACCAACTAGACCTATCATTTTCAATTAGTTTCATAAAAATCGGTCCAGCCATCTCTGAGAAAATCGAGTGAGATTGGGAGGGTGTTACATACATACATACACATATACAGAAAATGCTCAGCTCGTCGAACTAAGTCGATTGATGTACGAGACTCGACCATTTGGAGCACTTTTATGCCTTTGGTTTCTCCAGTGATTGCTATAATTTTCTAGGAGAAATGTATATTCACTCTTTAGGTAAACTTCACTCTTTAAAAAATGTTGTAATCTATACATATAAAAGTAGAAGAGGTTGCTTATAAGACACGACCGCAGAGTTAACGTAGAATACGACAGCTTGTCTTAAGTCAATGTATTTCTTGCAATAGGTTTGGGAATACACGCTATGGGGTTCATTAATTTAATTTTCTCTCTGCCCCAGATGATGTTTACCGCTACATACGGCACCGCTAACGACAATGAACAACAGTAGAAGTTATGTGCAGCATGTGCAGTTTCACTTGCTGCCGTATCCAAAACAAAAATGAAATTGAATTGTTTCGAGGCTTTTTTGTATCAAGTTGCACTGAGATAGCTCAATTTAGGCGGTGGCTACGAAGAGGTTATAGACAAGAGTCAACAGTGCATTCCCGGTTAACTAGGTTTAATACGAATAATTTTCTGCAGTTTGCGGTAGCGTAGATAATTTTACAACTGATAGCTGCAAATAATAGGATTTAGGCGAAAAATTATGTGATTCAGGCTCACTGGCTCAAACATTCTTCAAATAAATGTTAAAATACACTCAGTAAACTTTGAGGCTTAGCTGAAGTCAAATGGAGTTAATAATTTTTGTCAATGCCATTTTTTGACACTTGAATATTGTTTTTTTTTTCAACATGGCAAATTTGTAATATTTAAAATCAACATGAGGTGATTTATTTGCAACTATATACGAAAATTTTAATCGTTTTAGGAATAATTAAAGCTGCCGTTTTTCGAACGCAATTGGTCGAATAGCTGTACAATTAGTTTTACGAATTTTACATAGAAATCCCGACGAATATTTCGAAACGTCAGTTTTTGCGCTTCGACCAAGCCACATTCTGCTTCTTCTGCATCGATACCAACATAAGCAGCATGAGGGTTTTTCACAAAAGTTTGAAAGTCTTTCAATCGAAATCAACATTTGAAAAAATCTGTATTTTTGGCAATATTCTGTAATACTGTAATGACACATTCCAGCGTAACGCGACACCATGAGGAACCGACTTCGGTGTACATTTTAAGCTGGATATTGGAAATTAGCTTAATTAGCATATGATTAAACAGGTCGTAAATAATGCCAACGAAATGTACTTTCTTATGACGGGTTGGTATAGCAATTTAGCACTGATGCAACCAGATACATTTTGTAACGCGACACCATCGCTGAATTTAGCTTTTTCAACTTTCGATGGTATACGCTCAGATATCTGCTCTGCTGGAAGTTCTTGAACCCTGGTTTCTTCTAGACATTTGTTCCGAAGACAAAATCCAACAAAATGACATATTACAATATAAAAAACACTGAATTTTTAGGGAAATGTTCCCAATAACATTTCAGTGTGTCAATAGTGTCGCGTTACGCAAAACAGTCTCCTGCAAATGGTGTCGCGTTACGAAAATGCGAGCTTTGTAAATGTGGGCATCATGATTAGTTTTTTTGTCATACTATCTTCGGCAAAGTTGTTGTTTAGGCTAATACCAATAAGTTTATGCTTTGACATTTACATTTAGTTCAAAGTTACGCCGATGAGGGCGTTTCAGATTTATATTGTTCCATCACTAATCGAACTGAGAATGGTTTCCTTCATTAAAAAGCTATATCTCATTCAGAATTTAATCTTTTTTGATACAGTTTTCCTTGAAGTTAAGGGAAAACAAATAGTTTATGCAAAGCTATCACTCCGCACCCTCCACTTTTCGGCTGGCAAACAAAAATAACTGTATCTTTATGAAACATTGGGCCCTTCTACTGAAACCTCGCTGAGCAACTCGTCTCGTTTGGATTTTTCTGCTACAATCTTACTCAAAATTGCACTCAAATTGCAAATTTGTTGAGGTTTCCAAGAAAAAAAATATCAAAATGTACTTGAAGTAAGAAAAGATATGTGTAAAACACGAATGAATCCGTTTTTTGGGGTTTGTTGTGGCTTGTG
The DNA here is from genome assembly GCF_029784165.1 of Wyeomyia smithii. Taxonomy (NCBI): domain Eukaryota; kingdom Metazoa; phylum Arthropoda; class Insecta; order Diptera; family Culicidae; genus Wyeomyia; species Wyeomyia smithii. The sequence continues at coordinate 126,808,005 of NC_073694.1, forward strand.
TGTTGGAATATCAGGGAGTGTCGTAACCATCAGGTATTGAGTGAGTTTGGTAGGAATATTGTTAATTTATAATGTACCTAGAATTTGATGAGTTTGAATGAATGTTGAAAAGTTTTTTTATTGCTTTATTAAGGTGGCTGTCAGTCACAGGCTGGTTCGCCACCGTATGTTGAAAAGGTATTATCCAGCAACTCCCCAAGGAACGAAGTGAAGTGTAATTGGCCTGGTTGTTTTCGTGTTTCGGAGGTTTTGGCATTAAAGACCATCCATCGCTTGATATTTTGGTATATCGTTTGGGTATAATACGTTTTCAATTTTTTACTAGAAGTAAAAACATTACCAGACTATATATGTACGTGAGGTTTCTGTTTTATTCTTTGTCATGTGGCAATGATTATTGTTAATGTGTTTTTCGTAAATAGCATGGTTAGTTAAAGCAGTACTTACGCCAAAAAGCAAAGAAAAACTAAACACTAAACCTAGCAACTGAATCAATTGCTTAAGAAACAGCATGAGTCTATTTGATGTTAAAATAGTCAAATACACTGGTTTACACTGTCTTTGAAATCATAATATATTCGCGTTTCCATAATTTATTTTAATTTTCAAGCACAAAGATATTTCACTTCAATATTTGGTATTTTCGTGCAACGTAAGAACTAACATCACAAAGATATTTTTACATTTTTAATGTTATCTGAAAACCATTCTAGTAATTTCCCATGGGTTTCCATGGGCATTGAATATGTAATGATCTTATTCCAGTGAAAAGCAAACTCCTCTCTTCTAGGTGGATATAATTTGATGCAGATGTATTTTCAATATACACTGACAAAAACTCAAAAACTCGTTGTTGGTAACTTTATAAACACACATAAAATTTTCGTAACGCGACACCATAACTTTGACCCTATTGTCAAAGAGTAGAATGCACCAATTTCACATACCAGCATGTGCTAAGAAAGGTCTCAACGAGTACTAAGAAAATCTTGAATACTACTTTTCTACAGTTTGTAACATTTACACAATACAAAAAAACTACTATTTTTGTAACGCGACACAATAATAAAGAACCTGTTTTCAATGACCTACCAATTGAATCTACAAAATAGTAGCAACAACTGTGTTTAGGCCATGAATACGTCCATAAAAACCCTTTACTTTCTGATGTATCACATGCGCAAAGCTTCAAAATAGTATCATTTAAGCGTATTTTTTTAAATAGTGTCAAAACTATGATTTTATTAATCTTTTATGAGTATTTAATTCAATCATTTAGTCAAGTTTTACCTGTAAATTCAAATGAAACAAATGTTTTTCGTGAAGTTCAATTTATCCTCTTTCACATACACAACAGTTCTGGGTCAAATATGCAAGTTGAAATTTTGATGTCTTGACGTAGAAGAACTAGGAATGTGTCAAATATGTTTTCTCATAAAAATTAGTCGTGCGTGATTGAAAAAAAACACATTATCATATTTATGGCGACTTCAATCGACGAAACGCGAATCTTGAAAATCTTGAATGCTACTTTTCTACAGTTTGTAACATTTACACAATACAAAAAAAAACTACTATCTTTGTAACGCGACACAATAATAAAGAGCCTGTTTTCAATGACCTACCAATTGAATCTACAAAATAGTAGCAACAACTGCGTTTAGGCCATGAATACGTCCATAAAAACCCTTTACTTTCTGATGTATCTCATGCGCAAAGCATCAAAATAGTATCATTTAAGCGTATTTTTTTAAATAGTGTCAAAACTATGATTTTATTAATCTTTTATGAGTATTTAATTCAATCATTTAATCAAGTTTTGCCTGTAAATTCAAATGAAACAAATGTTTTTCGTGAAGTTCAATTTATCCTCTTTCATATACACAACAGTTCTGGGTCAAATATGCAAGTTGAAATTTTGATGTCTTGACGTAGAAGAAATAGGAATGTGTCAAATATGTTTTCTCATAAAAATTAGTCGTGCGTGATTGAAAAAAAAAACACATTATCATATTTATGGCGACTTCAATCGACGAAACGCGAATTTCCACAGACAATTAATCCATTTTATTACCAGTCGTAGGCGACAACGCAACAATACAATTTATTTTTGACAAAAGAATGGAAAATTTCCTGAAATATGAAAATCTTCTTATTTAGTCCCCAATTTCAAATCTGTAACCAAATCAGACATTCGCAACTACCGTGGAATTGCTATTCACTCGTGCATTTCTAAACTGTTCGAATTGATTGTGAACGAAAAAAATTCAGCAAATAAAACACATAATAACAAACCAACAACATGGCTTTTTAAAGGCAGGTCAACTACCTCAAACCTTTTAGGATTTGTATCATTTACTTTGAATGCCTTGGACGGTGGCAACCACGTAGAAACTTTTTACACAGACTTCAATATGGCATTCGACCGCATCGACATTACATTATTGCTTTCAAAATTGCAAAAATAGGAATATAACATAGACTTCTCGGATGGAAACCCTCATATTCAACGAAACGCAAAGAGATTGTTCGCTTACAAAACGTGTGTGCTGATCCCATTTGTGTCACTTCTGGGGTTCCTTCGGGCTCCCACTCAGGACCTCTTCTCGTCATTATATATGTAAACGACATTACCTCATGTGTACTTCCTACTGAAGCTTCTGAAAATACTTGTGTATGCAGAAGATATGAATTTATTCATGGAAATAACTAAATCCAATGACGCTGTAATATTCCAGATTGAAATCAATACATTCAGCATTTGGTGCAGGAAGTCTTTACCCCAACTTAATGTACAGAAACGCAATTCAATAACTTCCAGTAGAAAAACTCTTATGACATATAGGAAACCAAATTGTAGAAAAATGCAAAGTAGTAGGACTTAGAAGTAATTCTGGATTCTAAGCTCACATTTAGAGAACATTACAACACAATTCTAGAGAAAGATTTCAAAAGGTCCTATCTGCTTTGATCGTTTTTTGATCGATCACTTTCATTTAATCACCACAACTTATTAAACACCTTTTATTGCACGCTATTTGCACAAGTTGACAGCGGTGGGATCACTCTAGCCTTCTGAACGAAAACCACGCTTGGGAGAGTTACTAAAGCTGAACCATTACCAAAATCTAGATAAACATTTCAAAAGGTCCTATCTGCTTTCATTGTTTTTCCGGAGCGTCCTTTCATTTTGGTAATGGTTCAACTTTAGTAACTCTCCCAGACAAAAATGGCCACCACATTCACAATTTGGCATTTTTACAGATTGGTCGGTAAAAAGTTATACAGATTTCGGTGAATGTAAAATTAAGCAAATATTTCGGTAAAAATAAATCCAAAAAATGATCCAAAGAATTGATTATCCGTATAATTTTATTAATTATTAAGTTGAATAAGTCATCTAATTACAGCATTGGTAGAAACGGGAGAGTTGTGTTGCTTCCTGGAAATAAAAAAAATATCCATCCCTCTGCAACTTCCATCCTGCGAAGCGAGTCGTTAACTTACAAAACTGAGTAAAGAAAGAATTTCGTTTCTTTTAGTATTATTTGCAATAAATATGAACAAGATCTGAGAAAGAATAGTGTATACGTACTTAATATTTCAGGTTAATCTGAATATTTTAGATTTCTGCATAATGATAATTAACTGCAACACCTGCTCCTTCCACATCTGAACTGAAACACGAGCAAAACTGATAGAGAAGCTTTCGTTATTTTGTCAGTTCTCCTTTTTTGGAATCTCGGTAAGAGTTTTTTGGTTCGACAAGATCTCGGTTAAATGATGTCAGGGTTCTGAGATTTGGTATTTTAGTTTACTGAACTCGGAAATTAACTATTTTACGGATTTTTTCGGCAGCTAAGTGTGTACAAACTCTAAAAGAACGCCGTAAACTTACTATACTGTATCAACGAAATTATTTCTGGCCGTGTAGAATCTATAACATTACTTTCACAATTAAATTTTTATGCAATCTTTTTTATGGAAAAACATGCAGGACAAACTATGCGATTATAGTGAGGTGATTGACACAACAATATTCAGAAATCAAATAAAAACGCAATTAAGTATTAGGAATAATGCACATCAGTAAAACATTGTAATCTATCTGTAATTGAATATAGTCTGCATTAATTTGACGAAATAAATAAATTATTTCAGAAAATGACATCTTTAGCCCACAAGAACATCTATGCAAAGTTTCAGCCAAATCAAAAATTACGATTAAAAAATTTAAATTGTTATATTTCTTTTGAAATTTCTCACTAAGGCTCTTAAAATCAGTATTGCAGCTGAATCAATGTTCTATACATATTTCTCTCGCATATATAAAAAGGTTTTTCATTGGAATAAATATGGAAAGCAGTAACTATTCACGACACTAATCGCCAAAATACATGATGAATGAGTATAATAAATAAATATTCAATCAATCTGTCCATTTGTCTGTCTCTTGTGGATATCTTGAAAGAGTACCTCTAAAACTGGGGCGAGAATCTTTGGTGCTGAAACACAGATTACATTGTCTTCGACTAAGAGTAAGTTTTTTTCTTGCGGTGTCCATGCTAATTGAACTTTATCAATTTGTATTGGATTCCAGGGCACTACCATATTCATCTACTTAACCATATTCATCTCAATGTAATTATTGTATGGTTTCAGGTATAGGCTTGTGAGGAAAAATGGACAAAGGAGTTTTAGGAGTATTGTAGAAATTTTCCACTTTAAGCATTTCATGGAAAATAGATAATTTTTTTTTAACTTTTCACTGTTTTTGATAAAGAAATCATTTTGTGATATCAGTTCCTCATGTAGCCTCGCGATCTCAAAAGGGCCTATCCAAAATGGTGACTGATAGATAAAAATTCCAATATCAGAAAAACGGCTTGTATGATTGAAATGGTATCTTCAGCAAATTTATAGGTAATAAAATTGCGGTTCTAGAGAAAATATATACATTGTAAAAAAAATTCTGCGCTAAATTTTCCAAACTGTCACAAAATATTAAATATCTCATAAAGTACCTTTTTTAAAAATCTTATATCTTACACATTGAATATGACAGTATTTCTGTCAAAATTTGGTGATGATGAAATGAAAAACAAAAAAGTTATGATCATTCTGTGCCGAACACGCATCAGTATCGGATGTGTTTGGTGATCGCTCCGATAGAATATAAAACAAAAGACGCGCGAGCAAGTGTTGGCATTGTTTGCCTGGTCGAGTGAAGGTTCAAGGTCGCCCGCCTTTGTGCAACTGTTTCGCATCGTGGCTGTTTGCTGGTGCGTAAGCCGATTTGGCTGCTAAGTGATTTGTGCTACAACAGTGGACGAGAATCTCAACACAAAGGAGGAAAAAGAAGAAGCCAACAGTTGACAGCGAGTTGTGTCGCTGTGCTGAGTGATCACACACCCGGCTCGCTGCTGGTGGCTGTTTGGAGCTGCTGTATTGGTGCTGCTGGCTGTAACGGCTGCAGCTTCGACCGTTCGGACAACCAACCCTGCTGAAAGGAGAAGTAAAGAGGTACGTGTTCTGTCGGCGCTAGTGCGCTAGATTTAGCGCGATGGATGTAGATCCCTCGCCTCCCGTGCCACCATCCCCGAACCCCTCCGACCCTGTCCCTCCTGCCAACCCTTCCTCTGTTAATTCTCCAGTCCCCCCTCGCCCCAGGCTTTACCCGGACGGATCTCAGGGCAGCTTTACTGTTTTCTTTCGGCTATAAGCAGGACCGAAATCGAAACCGTTAAACATCCTGCAGATTTCGAAAGACCTGACGGAGGGGTACAAGGCCGTGACCGAAATCTCCAAGGTCAGACCAAACAAGCTCCGTGTCGTGGTCAGCGACCTGGAACAGGCCAACGCTATTGCTCGCTCCGAGCTTTTCACACGCGAGTATCGCGTTTATATACCCGCACGAGACGTGGAGATCGACGGTGTCATAACCGATTCGAGTCTGTCGGTCGAGTGTATCTTGGCAAGCGGTTTTGGCTGCTTCAAAAATGCTTTGTGTCACGACGTAAAAGTAAAGATCATAGATTGCAAGCAATTGCGGTCTGTGTCTCTTGTCAACGGCACAAAAGTGTACACTCCGTCAGACTCGTTTCGTGTTACGTTTGCCGGATCTGCTCTTCCTAGCCACGTCTCGATCGATCGGGTTCGTCTGCCTGTGCGATTGTATGTACCCCGTGTTATGAATTGCACCAATTGCAAGCAGCTAGGCCACACAGCCGCCTACTGCTGCAATAAGGCACGATGTAGCAAGTGTGGAGAAACTCATGCGGACGATTCTTGCAGTGTAAATGCTGAAAAATGTATTCACTGCGGGGAAAATCAGCATGAGCTCTCCACATGCCCGGTGTACATGCAGCGCAGAGATAAAATCAAGCGGTCACTTAAGAAGCGTTCAAAGCGATCTTACGCTGAGATGCTGAAGAAGACCGTGACCACTTCTACCATAACATCGAACCCCTTTGATCTGTTGTCCTCTGATGAAACCGATTCTGATGATTCACCAGCGGGAACATCTTGTGCCAATCCTGGGGCGTCTAGAAAGAGGAAAAATATTTCCTCTCCTAAACTTCCCCGAAAAGGTCCTAAGATTTCCCAAAGTGAAATGAAAGTTACAAACAAACCAAACAGTGCTGCGGAAAAACCGAAGCAAACTCCTCCTGGGCTTGCAAATTTAAAGTCCCAGAAGGAGTTCCCAGCACTGCCAGGAACATCTAAAACCCCAGTTGTTCCTTTTGCACTCCCAGTTGATGAAACAAACTCTGGATTAGTGAAATTTTCTGACATTGTGGACTGGATTTTTGAAACTTTCAATGTACCCGATCCAATTAAAATTTTTCTTACAGCATTCCTCCCAACAGTTAGATCATTTTTGAAGCAGTTGATTGCCCAATGGCCCCTCCTTGCAGCGATTGTATCCTTCGATGCCTAATTCAACTGCGTATATGAAGGATTCTATCTCTGTCTTACAGTGGAATTGTAGAAGTATTTTACCAAAAATGGATTCATTTAAAGTTTTAATAAATAGAAACAAATGCGATGCATTTTCCCTTTGTGAAACTTGGCTTACTTCAAATATTGATCTCAACTTCCATGATTTTAATATTATTCGCCTTGATCGAGACACCCCATATGGAGGAGTACTTTTAGGGATTAAAAAGTGCTATTCTTTCTATCGTATTAACCTCCCCTCGATTCCAAGCATCGAAGTTGTCACATGTCAAATGACAATACAAGGTAAAGAGCTTAGTATTGCCTCAATATATATTCCTCCCAGGGCACAGGTTGGGCAACGGTTGCTCTTTGATTTAATAGAACTTCTTCCCTCGCCACGTTTGATTTTGGGAGACTTCAACTCTCATGGTGTGGCTTGGGGTTCCCCCTACAATGATAACCGCTCCTCTTTAATCTCTAACCTTTGCGATGACTTCGACATGACTATTTTGAACAACGGTGAAATGACACGTATCCCGAAACCTCCATCGCGCCCAAGCGCTTTGGATCTATCCTTATGTTCGACGTCGCTACGGTTGGATTGCACATGGAAGGTAATCCTCGATCCTCACGGTAGCGACCATCTGCCTATTCTTATTTCAATTACTAACGGTTCAACTCGCATGCGACCAATTGACATTCCGTATGACCTCACACGGAATGTCGATTGGAAGTTATACGAGGAAATGATTTCAAAAGCGGTCGAGTCGATTCAACATCACCCACCACTTGAAGAATACGACCTCCTCGCGGGCTTAATCCTCGACGCCGCGTTGCAAGCCCAAACGAAGAAATATCCCGGCGTAACGATCAAAGAGCGGTCTCCAACTCCGTGGTGGGACAAAGAGTGCTCCGATGTCTACACGCAAAGATCCGACGCGTTTTTGGCCTTCCAGAAGGGAGGTATACCCAACGACTATATACGGTATTCGGAGCTTAATACCAAGCTTAAAAGCCTGGCTAAAGCAAAGAAACGCGGATATTGGCGTCGGTTCGTGAACGAGACGTCGAGGGAGACATCGATGAGCACTCTTTGGAACACAGCCCGAAGAATGCGGAATCGCGTAACGGTCAACGAAAGCGAGGAGTCTTCAAGTCGGTGGATACTTGATTTTGCCAGGAAAGTATATCCGGACTCTGTTCCTGCGCAAAACTTTGTTCGCGATACGTCTCCGGGTCACGACGCGATAGAATCACCTTTTACGATGGCAGAATTTTCAGTTGCCCTCCTGTCCTGTAACAATAACGCACCTGGGTTAGATAGAATCAAATTCAACTTGTTGAAGAATCTACCCGGCAATGCCAAGAGGCGCTTGTTGAGCTTGTTCAATAAGTTCCTGGAGCAAAACATTGTACCGCAGGATTGGAGGCAAGTGAAGGTGATCGCCATCCAAAAACCAGGGAAACCAGCTTCTGATCACAACTCTTATAGGCCGATTGCAATGCTATCCTGTATCCGGAAATTGATGGAAAAAATGATACTCCGTCGTTTAGACCACTGGGTCGAATCAAATGGTCTACTATCAGATACTCAATTTGGCTTCCGCCGTGTCAAAGGGACGAATGATTGTCTTGCGTTGCTTTCAACAGATATTCAGCTGGCGTATGCTCGTAAAGAACAAATGGCGTCTGCGTTCTTGGACATTAAGAGGGCTTTTGATTCCGTTTCTATTGACATTCTTTCGGGTAAACTTCACCGACAAGGATTTTCTCCAATTTTGAACAATTTTTTGCACAATTTGCTGTCCGAAAAGCACATGCATTTTACGCACGGCGATTTGGCAACTTTTCGCATTAGCTACATGGGTCTTCCCCAGGGCTCATGTTTAAGCCCCCTTCTTTACAACTTTTATGTAAATGACATCGACGAATGTCTGGCAAATTCATGCACGATAAGACAACTTGCAGACGACAGTGTAATCTCTGTTACAGGAGCCAAAGCTGCCGACTTGCAAGGACCATTGCAAGATACCTTGGACAATTTGTCTGCTTGGGCTTTACAGCTAGGTATCGAATTCTCTCCGGAGAAGACTGAGATAGTAGTTTTTTCTAGAAAGCATGAACCTGCTCAGCTTCAAACACAATTAATGGGTAAAACGATTTCTCAGGTTTTGCTACACAAATATCTTGGTGTCTGGTTCGACTCTAAAGGCACCTGGGGTTGTCACGTTAGGTATCTGATGAAAAAATGTCAACAAAGAGTGAATTTTCTTCGTTTAATAACCGGACAATGGTGGGGAGCCCACCCAGGAGACCTTATAAGGCTTTACCAAACAACGATATTGTCTGTCATTGAGTACAGGTGTTTCTGCTTCCGCTCCGCAGCAAACACACATTTGATCAAACTGGAGCGAATACAATATCGTTGTTGCGTATCGCCTTGGGTTGCATGCAGTCGACCCATACTGAATTTGTGAGAATTTTGGTTGTAACGCGGGTAACTATCGCAATCGAACGAACGAACAGCCAACGGTTTAACATGAATTTCGGAAGATATAATAAGCGGGTATTATCTTTAACAATTTAACTTTGTCTGTCTTTTAATATTGGCGGGGATTGGGTTTTTATAGGATTTATAACAAAGCAATATAGTGAAGAGAGGGAGAGAGCTGGTAGCTCTACGCCAATTATGTAGCGATGCACTTTCATCGCGCGGGAAACCAATTATACCACTCTCGATCGAAGATTGTAGGGTGGTTCGACGTTGCGGCGCCAACATAATCCGCCCACCAAATTACGGTTAGTAATTTCTGCTCCATTACGACCCGCTACGAATTCGTCTACGTCTAGCGGGAAATGACGAAGCTTTCTGACGTCGCGACGAAATACTCCAGTGGATGTTTTAACCGAAACTACTCGCACAAGTCCATCAGTTCCAGGATGCAGCTGCAACACGCGTCCCATAGGCCACTGTTGGGGTTTCTCGTTTTCACCGACGAGTAGCACAAAGTCACCTTCGGCAAGATTGGGAGATGATTTCTGCCACTTTGCTAATTTTTGAAGCGATAGGATGTATTCAGACTGCCACCGAGCACGAAAGTCTTGAGCGACACGCTGCACATAGTTCCACCGTGATAGCGATCCAATTTGTTGTTCTAAGTGGTTGATTTCTGGCAACGCATCTAAGGCTCGACCAATCAGGAAATGCGCGGGCGTTGAGGGATGTGGGTCGGTGTGGTCGTCCGAAATTGCCGAGATCGGTCGTGAATTCATACAGGCTGCTACCTGAGCGAGAAAAGTGCTTAACTCTTCAAACGTATAATTATAGTTACCTATTTTGTTGAGAAAGGTTTTTGCTACTTTAACACCTGCCTCCCACAGCCCACCGTGATGTGGCGAGCGAGCAGGTATGAACAACCACTGGACTCCTTTGTTTATCAGGAAATCTTGAAGTTCGCCGCTGCCCTCGTTTACAGCTATCTGTTCGTAAAGTTGTCGAAGTAGCTTTGCTGCTCCTCGAAAATTGGTTGCATTGTCGGAGTACATTTTATTCGGTACTCCATACCGACTGGTGAACCTTGTGAAGGCAGCTAGGAAAGCTGACACACTCAGGTCGGAGACGGCTTCGAGATGCACCGCTCGCGTTCCGAAGCAAATAAACAAAGCGATGTAACCCTTGGATGGTACAGCTCCACGAGTTCATCGGCTGAGAATATTCACGGGACCAGCATAATCCACGCCAGTAATGGAGAAGGGTGGAAGGGGTTGAAGACGATCCACTGGTAGTTGTCCCATTTGCTGCACGATATGAGTTGGCCGAGTGCGATTGCAAACCACACAATTTCGACACACCTTGCGTGCAGCGCTAATACCACGAAGTATCCAAAACTGTCTTCGAACGGACGCTAACAGTTGCTGCGGACCACAGTGCAAATTTTCTTGGTGAGAGTGTAAAAGTATGTAAGCGGTTAGCATTGAGTTTCGCGGGAGCAAAATAGGATGCATGTTATCGAAGCTTAATTCCGATTGCTGCAGCCGTCCGCCCACCCTGACAAGGCCGTTTTCATCCAGGAACGGGTTGAGCTGGTGTAAAGGACTGCCACGATTAACTCCGTGGCCTGATTGTAACTGGCCAAGTTCTTCTGGGAAACATCTCTTCTGTGTATGTTGCAGATATTTTGTTAAAGCGAAGTCTATCTCTTCGGGACAGAGACGGGGCGAATCGCGGAACTCACGACGCCGAAATCGTAGCATTCTCGCAGTGATACGTAAAAGTAGTTGAAAATTAGGGTAGTAACGAGCCATCATGTCGTCCATAAACTGATTTTCATACGTTGTGAAACATGCTAATGCTACGCTGCTGCAGTTGGTACGTTGTTCTCGAGCAATTTGACGTCTTTCATTAGTATCCAGAGAGGGGGAAGCAAGCGATGTACTTGATAGGTTCCAGTCCGGACCATGCCACCATAAAGTGTTGTGTTGTAGTTTCTCAGGAAATACTCCTCGTGAAATTAGATCAGCAGGATTTTCAGCGGTTCCCACATGATGCCAATTAATTACAGGAAGATGAGCAGTAATCTCCGCGACTCTATTCGCAACGAAGGTTTTCCATCTGGCAGCGCCACCCGCCAACCAAGCTAAAACGACTTGCGAATCAGAAAAAGCGCGGATTTCATAAAATGTTGTCGTAGCGAGAGCCGCTCTCACGTTTGACATCAAACGAGCTAGACTGACCGCTGCACGCAACTCTAGACGTGGTGTAGTCATACGGTTGTTGCCAATGGGTGCAAGTTTGGATTTTGCACATAATAAGTGTGACGACATATCACCGTCGTTATCCAGGGCACGAACGTAAATACAAGCTCCCATTGCCACATCGGAAGCGTCGCAGTAGCCGTGCAGATAGGGTCGAGACCAGTTCTGTAAATGAATCACGCGTCGTGGTATCTGAAATAAATTGAGACGGGAGAAACTTTGCACCAACATCAACCAATCATGAACTAACTCACCGGGGGGAGTAGCATCCCATGCCACCTTCAACTCCCACATTCGCTGCATCACTAACTTTGCCTTCACGATTATTGGAGCAAGGATGCCTAGTGGATCGAATAGGCTGGCAATTTGTGAAAGGATTGCGCGTTTTGTGTGTTGAAGGATCTCTTTCGGATTGTAAGAGAAGTGAAACTCATCACTGCACGGCTGCCATTGCATTCCGAGGGCTTTGATGGTATTATTTCCACCTTCGTCGATTGCAATATTTATCTCCAAATCTGCTTCTGGAACCGTCTCTAGAACAGCAGCACTATTTGATACCCATTTTCGCAGGTGGAATCCTCCCGCAGCAAACATTTCTGTAAGCTGTTCCCGTAGCTTTATTGCTTCCTTTTCGGACGAAGCACCGGTTCAAATATCGTCGACGTAGATTCCTTTCTCGGCTTTCTCTACTGCCTCTGGATATTTTGATTTAAACGAATCCAAGAGCTGCTGAACGCATTTTGTGGCCAGATAAGAAGCACTTGTAGTGCCAAACGTTACTGTGTTCAAGCGGTACTCTTTTACTGGTTCTTCCTTTGACCACCTCCACACAATTTTGAGAAAGTCGCGATCATTTTCATGCAGCCAAACCATACGGTACATCTGTTTCGCATCACCAGCAAGTACGACAGGTGGAAAACGAAAGCGTAGCAAAATGTTTATTAATGAGTCCTGGATTACTGGGCCACACATAAGAGTGTCATTCAAAGAGAGTCCATTCGAAGTTTTAGCCGAAGCATCAAAAATCACTCGGCATTTTGTGGTTGAGCTGGTGGTTTTAATCACACGCTGGTGGGGGAGATATACACATTTTTCGAGTGAGTTGCTTTCTTCCACTAATGACATGTGGCCGAGATCAATGTAATCACGAATGAATTCATGGTACTCAGCTTTCAGAGATGGATTTCGGTCTAACTTTCTTTCGATGTGGTAAAGTCTTCGCTCTGCAATTTGCCTTGATTCTCCTAATTCATTCGGGTCTGACAGAAACGGGAGCCGTACTACAAATTTACCGCACTCATCGCGAATAGTATTCTCTGCAAAGTGTTTCTCACAACGTTGTTCCTCATCAGTGAGGTGGTGATCGTTTGAAGTGTACTCCTCTATCTCCCAGAACCTTTGCAGTTGCTGAGAAAGATCATCTTCGGCGGAGATTAGCAAACAGGTTGGAGAGTGAGAGTCAACAGATGGCTTAGGCTCGTGATAACGGCCGGCTATCACCCAGCCGAGCTTGGTGTTCTGTAGTGTGGGTAAACTGTTGTCTGGACAGAGAATAATTTGGCCGGGCTCAAGCAACTGGAAGAATATTTCAGTGCCGAGAAGTACATCTACTTTACCCGGGCGGTGGAAGAGTGGATCCGCCAGGGGTATGGAGTGGGGAATAGGCCAATCCTTAATAATTGCTGGTTTGCAGGGGAGAAATTTCGTTATTCTCTCCAACACAAGGCAGGGCACGGAGGTTTGATAGTTCGTGCAGCGAGATGTGATAACGATGTCTGCAAATCGATCTGCGTGAGCGGTAGCTGACGAGATGCCTTCCAGATCCACATTAGCATGCGAGGTGTCGAGACCAAGCTGCTTACGGAGGCTATCGCTTATAAAGTTAACTTGCGATGCGCTAGCCAAAATTGCGCGACAGGCATGAGGATGCCCTTTTTTATCTAGGACGTTAATAGCAACGGTAGCGAGGAGGACATTAGCTGACCCAAGGCCGCCAGCAGAATCTAGTGCAGAAATAAACGATTGAGCGGATTGTTGCTGATTAGTTGGAGATCCTGCCATGTTTTGTGTTGTTGGTGGATGCAGCAAAGTGTGATGTGGAAAGTTACATTTTCTACACGTACCAGCTTTGCAGCTGCTACCGGGATGTGTTTTGAGACAGTTTCGGCACAATTTTAATCGGTTTACTTGAGCTAGTCGTTCGTGATAGCTCATGTGGATGAATTTGCCGCACTGAAATAGGTGATGATACTGTGCTGAGCAGACATCACAAAATGTGGGGTTTGTGGTGACGAATGTAGTTGCTCCTCTAGTGGGAAATCTTGCGGGTTGTTTTACAGGTACGAATGCTTTAGGTTTGATAGGATGCGACGATTGCAAAGCGAAACTTCTTGCTTCAACAAATTTTAGAAAACGCGTTAGGGTAATCTCTTCTTCCTTCATTTCGGCACTCTTTTGACACCATAGCTGCTTGGTATCGGGATCCACCTTTTCGCTCAGTATAAAAAGCAACCATGTATCACGATCCTCTCTAGCCATGGCTTTGAGCGCTCGGAGAACTTCATCTGACACGTCATGCAGTGCTCGCAAGCCACTGGCAGAGGCAAACGAAAGCGGTGGTTGCGATAGAAATCGTTGTATATGCTTGCTCGCTATTTCACGGGGTTTATCATACCGGGATGCCAACTTTTCTAAAGCAGGTTTATAATTCGCGTCTTCGATTTTAAGGTGTGAAATTAAAGAAGCCGCCTCACCAGCGAGGTTGGTTTTTAAAAAGTATAATTTTTGGCTATCTTTTAGCGTTGGATTTTGCTCTACCAAGCTATCGAACAGATCTATAAACGACTGCCACTCGAGATAGTCTTCACTAAATGTAGGAATATTAACCTGGGGCAACTTCAAGTCCGGGAGTCGATATGCATCTTGAGGCACGACGGTAGCGTGCGTTGCAGGTGAAACCATGTTAGCAGACATGATGCGAAGAAATTCGGCTTGCTGATCTGCTAATTGCTGGATGACGTCTGGCTGGGGGGGACAGGGGGAGCAGCGTCGCGATTTTTAACGATTTTCAACAGTTTGAGTAATCGAGTTTTCAGCCCGATATAGCAGCTCTCGAACTTGCCTTGACGGCTCATGGCTTCGTCGTAAGCACTATCCTCTTCACACAAGTCTAAAATTTTCTTATGAACGCCGCAAAAGGCCATCCACACTTCACTCAGAGCATCTAACTCAGTTTGTAAGTCAATTTCGTCGACCGCTTCTGGTCGGATTTTTTCAACTGTTTCCGAAATGCGCTTCAGGCGGGGTTCTAACGATTTACGTTCGCGGATAAGTCGATCCATCTTGGTGGATTTCGCGCACTTTTTGTCCAAATGTCTCTTCTTTAGCTCAAACTCTCTTCGGATCACTATTATGCCGATCGGCAGAAGCACTATTTAGCGGCGACGGGGCCAATTCACGGGCACTAGCGATCACTTTCTACGCGGTTCCGGGCGAAACTTTTCGCAATCCGGCTCGAAGGACCATATGAATTTGTGAGAACTTTGGTTGTAACGCGGGTAACTATCGCAATCGAACGAACGAACAGCCAACGGTTTAACATGGATTTCGGAAGATATAATAAGCGGGTGTTATCTTTAACAATTTAACTTTGTCTGTCTTTTAATATTGGCGGGGATTGGGTTTTTATAGGATTTATAACAAAGCAATATAGTGAAGAGAGGGAGAAAGCTGGTAGCTCTACGCCAATTATGTAGCGATGCACTTTCATCGCGCGGGAAACCAATTATACCACTCTCGATCGAAGATTGTAGGGTGGTTCGACGTTGCGGCGCCAACACATACGATGAGTTTGGAGGTCTTAGCTGGAGTACTACCATTGAAAAACCGCTTCTGGAGCCTGTCTTCTCGCATTCTTATCAAATGTGAGGTCTTGAACCGTCCTGTGATTGAAAATTTTGAAAGGTTAATCGAACTTAATTCTCAAACCCGTTTTATGATATTGTATTTCAATCACATGTCCCATAATATTAACCCTTCTTCGAATATTCCAAATCGTGTCGACTTATCAAATACTTCTGATTCTACTGTGTTTTTCGATACATCCATGATAGAAGAAACTCGTGGAATCCCGGATCATTTACGCGTGCAGCAGATCCCCAAAATTTTTTTCCAATAAATATCGAAACATCAACTGCGACAATATGTTCTACACTGACGGATCACTTCTTGATGGGTCCACTGGCTTCGGTATTTTCAATAACAATTTAACCGTCTCCCATAAACTCGATAATCCTGCTTCTGTTTACGTCGCAGAATTAGCTGCAATTCAGTACACCCTAGGGATTATCGAAAAAATGCCCAAGGACCATTATTTCATCTTTACGGACAGTCTCAGTTCCATTGAGGCTCTCCGATCGATGAAAGATGTTAAGCACTCTCCGTATTTCCTGGGGAAAATAGGGAACATCTGAGTGCTTTATCCGAAAAATCGTATCAGATTACCTTAGCGTGGGTCTCTTCTCACTGCTCGATACCGGGCAATGAGAAAGCGGACTCTTTGGCTAAGGTGGGCGCAACAAACGATGGAATTTATGAAAGACCAATTGCCTTTAATGAATTTTTCTCATTTGTACGTCAGAATACGATCATCGGTTGGCAAAATGCTTGGACCAGAGGGGAACTGGGAAGGTGGTTACATTCCATAATCCCCAAGGTGTCGACGAACCCGTGGTTCAAGGGGTTGGATGTAGGTCGGGATTTCATTTGCGTGATGTCCCGGCTTATGTTTCATCACTATAGATTTGACGCGCATCTCCGTCGTGTTGGGCTCGGGGAAAGTGGTATCTGTGCCTGTGGTGAGGGTTATCACGACATAGAGCACGTTGTTTGGTCATGCCCTGTACACCGTGACGACAGGTCTAAATTAATAGCTTCCCTGCAGGCCGAAGGTAGGCAGTCTAAATATCTAGAAACACAATTTTATTACCTACAACTTTGCTTAGGATACCATTTCAATCAAACAAGCCGTTTTTCTGATATAGAATTTTTTTCCTTCAGTCACCATTTTGGATAGGCCCTTTTGAAACAGCAGTCGCTAGTCTACATGAAGAACTGATATTTATTTTATATTTTTATCTAAAAAGAACAACTGTGAAAAGTTTTAGCGAGAACGGAAATGACATGCCAACAACAATATTTTTTTTTTTTCTATTTTCCATGAAATGCTTTATGAGTAAAATGATAGATGCTTGTCAGAGAGGCCCGGTGTCCCATTGAAAACATTTAACATCGGGTAGTTCAGTTTTATGAAATCTCGGGAAATTTCAAAGACATGTGGGATACTTTAGGAGAACGCGAGATATTCCGTGGGACGTATTACCAAAAGGGAAATAAGGCGTATTTCTTAAACCTGTCTCCCAAATGTATTAAAAAAAATGTGGAAGAAACTTTTGTAATCGAGTAACTATTACTTTTGATAGAAAAGAATATGTGATTTTTGACGTTAGACTAACGTCTATCTCGAAGTTAGGCACCTGAATTTGAAAATCTAGTAATTTAAACAGAGTGCGTCTTGAACTGTCCTACAGTGCAGACGTGTTTTCGGTTGCTTGTGGACTGGTCTTTGACTCAAAGTTTGTGTTTTGTCAGTGCGTCTTTTAAATCAGTCTTTGTCAAGCCTACCTACTTCTTAGTTTAACATTTGTTTTAACTTTTCTCGTATCCTGAAATGACAGGGCGAAAAAAGAAACCACACATCACTACGAGGAGAAAGAGAGAGCATTCTCTCTCGGACAATTTGAGTGTCTGCAGTGAAAATCCTTCTGATATTTTGCCTGAACAAGAAGCTGGGGAAATGGAAGTTATTAGTAATGAAACTATACAAAATGTAAATTCTTAAAAAAAGGAGAAAGATCCACCTACTGTGGTATCTATTTCTTCTGAATTTAATTCTGAATTCTAAATTTAACTAATAATTTAAATGAATTTAATTTAATATTAGCCGATTCTATGAAGGGTCGTAATCGTCTTATTCATTATTCAACTGAAAAGATGTATAAATTTTTTACATATGACACTTGGCTTGGCGCCGTTCAAGGTCGTATTGAAAGGTCTCACCAACGATCAAACCGTTGATGAGATCAAAGTTACTTTAACAGAATTACTTGGCATAGCCCCTACCCAAGTAACACGGTTAGTCTTTAATAAGTTTAGGTAATTGATATCTAACAAATCTCGTTACGGGTACAATAACGTATAAACTTATATACAACTTGTTAAAAACTCAAAAAGCGCAAGGGGCGGAGCCAATATAACACATATATTCAACTTTAATTGAATTGTTCACCCGACTTATATAAAACAACTTTATAACGACTATAACCACCCGAAAAAAATAACATTAATAAAACATTAAAATAACCTTAAAAATTGCTGTAGCTGTACATAGTTATACCATAATTTAACTATGTTTTTCCTTGTAGATACATCAATTTTACATTAAATATCATTGTCCAGAACAATAGAAAACATCGTTTCTGCCATTTTTACAATGAAAAAGGGGGGTCGTTATGTATCTTAACAGCATTTTTTCAGGCATTTTTCCCATACATTTAGAAGTCACTGACAATGTTTTTCATGGTAAAATTATTGTCGTGGTAGATTCAACAACAAAAAACGTTGTTAAAACATGGTGATGACAACAATCGTTTACAAGCTTACAGTAAAAATACCGTGTTTTTATGGTTCATAAAAAACACGGTATTGTTACTGTATGAGCTTGTAAACGATTGTTGTTATTTGAGAAATTATCAAGACAATTTATTGATAGAATAGGGTGTTGGTATAGTGAATAAATACAATGAATCTACGTGCTATTTCAGATTTGTCGTGAATATTTGCCTTGTGCTTCGATAAAATTTACGCGCTTCGCAAACACCACAATATGGTAGTAATCGACATCATATTTAAAAAAAATGAAATAAAGAAATAAAGAAAAAAGTAACAAGTGAACTCTAGAGGAATGAGCCTTAGGTGTATATTTTCGATAGGATTATATTATTAAACGTGCCTTTAGCACAGAAAAATGGTGTTGAATATTATTTTAGCACTTCGCTTGCGCTAACGAAGCAGCCATGTTGATTATTAGGATTCGCTGAATGGGTACACCAATTGCCCAAAGATTGTGTCCGTTATATAACCACTGTCTATAAAGTTTATTTCGGGAAAAATATCGCAAAAAAATTGAAAAAAATGTACATTGAAACATCATCAATCCAAGTAAATGGTGAACTAAGAAGTCAGGCACTGTGTACTAGTTATTTGAACTTTCTTACTCATTTAGCAAACAAAACGAGGAGTAAATTCAGCCACAATTTGGAGATGGAATCGTGAAACCAATTAAGCAAGGCTATATAAAGCTTCTACAATCTATAAAAAATCACCGTCACCATCTTAATTATTGTAGTAGAGAAAATCACATAGAAATTCTCCAAACTAAGCCACGCATTAAGTAATATATTTTGAAATTTAAGTAAAACAGAAATATTCAAACGTTGATCTGAGGTTATTAACGGTGATCAAAATAATAATAATAAAACCGAAGATCGTTTAGCAAAACAAAGAAGAGAATTGAAACAAATCGTAGCCGATCAGATCAAACGATTTATATTGTCAAATTTATTATTTATGTTTATTAAAACATACATTCTCTGGGTGTTTAAATATTTTATAATAATTTTGAATATCATAACAGTATTTTTGATCTGCACTGTATTTGATGAAGAAGAAGTAGTTCACACCATCAAATCACATTTACAACTGATTTAAAACTGAACTACAACTTTTGCTGCCATTTTTAAATTTTGTATCCACTATACGTTTTGCTGTCAAACACATATTCACCACTGTTGTCTCTCTTACATTCTTAAGAAAAAAGCTGGTTATAAACATGTTACAAATCAGTTTTTACAGCAATTCGTAATATATTTGCTTCCCTTGTTAATTATTTAATTCATTTTAACCGGAGTGAGGTTAACAACTTTTTTTTTTGAAAAAGCACATGCTTTATATAATGTGCGTGTAAAGTGGGATCTTTATAGGAAGTTTGGAGGAGATGAAAAGCATATCACCCAATGCCGTATTTGCTAACGTTATGACCATGGTTCAAAATTCTGTAACATGGACCAAAAATGCCTCATTTGTGGAGACTTTTCTCACAAAAAGGACACATGTCCTGTGAAAGAGAGTAACAATTTTCGCTGTGCGAATTGTAACGACAACCATATGTAACGGCAACCATACGTTAAATTTTTATCAATGCTAAAAATGTTAAATTTTTATCAATTAAAACAACTTCAAAACAAAATTTTTCAAGCGTACCAGTACCGCCCAGTTTTTCTACTCCTTTGCATACTCGTTTAACATATGCACAGGTTGCAGGTAGTTCGAACATTATACCGCTTAATGTTGGTACTTCGAAAATGACCGTTAATATGGGAGGTAAGCAAAACACGGTGGAAAATAAAAATACACCTTTTACCCCAGCTAATATTGGTACCGAAAATATTTTTTCTAATGTCAACTGCTTGTGGCCTATTACGGCTGGTAAACTTTCTTTTCTGCAACAGGCAATGTTCGATCTTATGAACGCCATGTTGCAGGCCAAATCCATGTTTGAAGCTATTCAAATTGGAACGAATTTTACAATTAAAATTGTTCCTAATTTAAAATTTAGCAATGATTTCAAATAAAACAATGAACATTTTAAATTGGAATGCTCGCTCATTGAAGGCCAATGAGAATGAGCTTTTTAATTTTTTAACAGTAAATAATGTGCACATTGCAATTATTACTGAAACATTTTTGAAACCTAACATCAAACTAAAATATGATTCCAATTACGTGGTTCATTGATATGATAGGATTCAGGGCTCCGGCGGTGGAGTTGCAATTGTTATTCATTGCCGAATCAAACATCGTGCTCTTCCCCATCTTGAGACGAAAGTTATTGAAACTTTGGGAATTGAAGTTCAGAGTGAACTTGGGATTTTATTAATTGCCGCAGCATATTTACCATTCCAATTCCAATACACGCGAGTACAAAAATTATTTTAAAGGTGATTTACAAAAACTCACCAGAAATCGTTCAAAATTTTTCATAATCGGCGGTTTTAACACTAAACATCGATCATGGAATAATTCTCAAAGTAATTCCAATGGGAAAATTTTATTCAATGATTGTTCCTCAGGATACTATTCTATTTTGTCTCCGAATAGTCCTACATGTTTTTCTTCTGTAAGAAATCCATCAACGATGGATTTGGTGCTAACAGATCAAAGTCATGTATGTAGTGAATAGATCACACATGCTGACTTTGATTCTGACCATCTTCCAATATCTTTTTCTTCGTCAAATGAAACAGTTTTGAACCCTATGAGCTCTGTTTTTAATTATAACAAGGCTAATTGGGAAAGATACAAAACTCATATTGAGAGTAATTTCAATAATGAGCTTCATTTGCAAAACGAAGTAAATATTGATTCCGCTTTGGAAGCATTGAAATGTACAATTATTGATGCCAGGAATTATTCTGTTCCAAGTGAAATTTGATTCACCAATAATTGACGAAAGTCTTCAACTTCTAAGCCGTTTGAAAAATGTCCGCAAACGTCAATATCAACGTTCTCGTGACTCAGTTTTTAAAATTATTTATAAAGATTTACAGAAAGAGATTAAACATAGCTTTACTCTTCTGAGAAATCAAAATTTTGAAACTAAAGTTGAAAAATTGAAACCATATTCAAAACCCTTTTGGAAGCTGTCGAAGATTCTTAAGAAACCTTCGAAGCCTATTCCAGTTTTAAAAGATGGTGAACGTTTTCTTGTATCCAATGAACAAAAAGCTCAAAGACTTGCTTAGCAGTTTGAGAGTGTTTATAATTTAAATTTGAATTTTGTGAGTCCAATTGACACGTCAATTTAATTAAATTTCTTCCCAGATTTTTTTTCCTGCAGAAATAATTGAAACTAACTTAAATGAGATTTTTCGACGTAGAACTACGTTTTACTTTAGCATACCACACAAACTGAAAAACTGGGACGAAATTTGTCCCTTTTCGAATGCTTATAGGTCAGTTGGTTTTCAACCGATTTTCTTCATTCTTGTAGCAATCGATTGGAAAATTATACACGCATCTGCCCAAATGCAGAAAAATGTTGTTTGAATCTACGAACTATTGCACTATTAAAAATTGTCAAGCCTTGTTGAAATAAAAATAACGTCCTCTGATTGGTCGCTTGCTTGCTGTGAGCAGGGCTCCTGATTCCTGCATTGAATCTTCATTCGCTTCGTGAACCGTTCGCTGTGGACTAATGTCAATGAAACACGAACGCATACTTCATCGGGCGCGTACATGTGTTCGGATGAACTGAAACGATCGATTCGTGTCTTTCCCTTTTCCTGCTGTTTCTCATTATTTGCCGATTGGATACGGTTCAAAATCACATCGATGCAACTCAGTAAACATTTGTATCGGTTCACCGTGGCATTGATAGATTCATCATGGCAAATAAAATCGGGACGAAGACAAAATAGCATTCGCATCGAATCGTTCACTGAAGCTTACCAGAATTTCTGAGCTTGTTCGTACATTTGCTGGTGCTATGAGACAATAGGCCGTATGAGTTAGGCCGAAAATATACTGGCGCGTCTTGCACTGCGGAGACGGTTCGCCTTGCTGTGGGTTAGCTGTACATTAACCTGCGGCAGGGCTTTACTTAGGGCTGTACATTAGCCTACGGCGCTAGTATGTTCACGGCCTTAAAGCGTTGGCTTTATTCGCCGCTGCAAATACTACGAGACAAGCAGGACAAACTTTTTTGTTCATACGGCCGGGATCAAAAAAGCTTTTATTTTTGTATCTATGTCGTGAAGATTCAATAAAACAGCGAACATAGTTTCTAAAAAAAACAATTAATGTTGGAAATCTTACAAAATTTAGTTGAATTTATTATGATTGACGACGGGGAACATATAGTTCATATTTTTCTCGGTTTTTGAAGATGCATGGCAGCGCCGTGTTAGTTGTAAATTAATTGATTGTAAATTGATACAACTAATCATTTGCTTAATTTGCGAGGTCTGTCTCATTGATCTAGAATTTTTTTAAATATTCCAATCCGAATAACCAAATTTTTGAAATAACCGAACAGTTTGTGTGCTTACTAATAATTCTTGTACTCGGTAAATATGGTTACATAAATATTTAAAAATTATTTTTTAATCGATGTTTGCAATATACGGTAAATAATTAAATTGTAGCTTTAACCCTCTAGTTCCCAAATTAATTTTCAGACGGACTTCGAAAAAATCACTTTGAAACTTAATAAACATTTTTAAGTATTGATTGAAACTTTTTAGAGGTTCAACTGAAGACCGTCTAAAGGCGGCACTGGGTACTAGAGGGTTAATTTATTTATCTTGGAGATGAAAAAACGAATTTGCAACCATCAGATTTTATTTAAAAGGTATAGCGCTTTCTTCAAAGTGTTCTCATTGCTCGGAGGTGGTTTTTCTTAGTTTTATTTTCGGGGTGAAAAATGCGATACAGCAAAATAATCTTTTGCATACGCTTAAAGATAGGTTTGGGCATAGGAAAATGAATGTTGATTAAGAAAAACGCAAAATGGCATATTTTAACAATCTTGTGTGCAGGGTTGGCGTGCATAAATAAACTAAGGTTGCTTCATAGGCGTTTTTTTAACGCGGGTTTTTTACGCGAATTCCGGAATTTACGCGGTTTTTTTACGCGACACGTATCCCTCGCGTAAAAAGCGACTTTAGTGTATACAGCAATTACTTAAGTTATTTATACAAATTTACATTTGTTGCAAACCCGATCAGAAAGAAAAAACAAAAATGTAGCAGAAGTTGTTAGTTTGTTACGGGAAAAACCTTCCAGGCTGTGTTTTCAGTTTGGTCCCGTTAGGTGTTAAAATAACAGAAATTATAACAGAAATGATTCTACTAGTATCAAACACATATTAAAATTTGTGACTAATATATTAGCTTTCTAACAAAATAAGATAGTATATAATACAATATAATAACAAACATTGTTAGAAACAACAGGTTTTGATAAAAACGAAAAGTTAGTTAGACTTGTTTCAGAACTACTTCATTGCACGTTTTGTTATTATATATATATATATATATATATATATATATATATATATATATATATATATATATATATATATATATATATATATATATATATATATATATATATATATATATATATATATATATATATATATATATATATATATATATATATATATATATATATATATATATATATATATATATATATATATATATATATATATATATATATATATATATATATATATATTCAGATTTAATTTTGTAGTCAAAATTATTGGAAAAATACAAAATTGTATCAAAATATGTTATTTGTATCTCACGTTGATAGAATTTTGTGATGTTTCAGTTGTGCTCTTCTGAGCGGGAAGACAATTAATTTTACCACAGTTGAGAAAAAAATATTTCAACGTTCAATACTTCTATTGCTACATAGTAGCAATAGCATAGTAGACAGACAGATTTTCACAATGATTATGAATTGCATGATTACGAAATTGTGAATATGTCCGCCATTTTGTATGTTTCTTTTGTCGATATTTTTTCTTAACTCTTAAGTTACGTTTAAATAAATACAAATGATTGTTTCTTTGTGTCGCTTGAAAACATCTCAAAAAAAAAAAATCAAAAGAAGAAACCCTTTATCAAAAGTAAAAATCTTTTCTATTTATTTAAACGGAACAATTTGATACCCTCTACCTGTATCTTCTTGGAGACTGTTTCCGCGTCCTGGCCTAACAAGAGCCAACTAGATAAGCTACGGATCAAAGCAAATGACTAAGGCCGTGAACATATATATATATATACTGGCAGAGCTGTATGCCACCACGGGTCGGTAATTGGCGATTACCGAAGGCCACGGAAGTGCTCACTGCTAGCAAGCAGTCCCGGACCATCAGCGGGAGCTAGCCTAGGTCGTGGCGAGATTCAGGCACTGGGCCGCTGAATTCTCGCAAAAGCCACACTGGCCGGAAGCAGCTCCGACGGAGCGAGTAGTGCCGCTCCCACCACCCAAATGCACTATACCGCCCATTGGGACTGATGCCAGTAATGTTCCCAATTACGGCAACTGGTCGCATCACTATAGGATAAGAGTCGGATTTCGTTTTCGTACCATGATTTTGGGCTGGCACCTGCGCCGAGCTCCCTTAGTAATGTCGTGTGATAACGGCTTGAAACGGCGAGAGTACAACCGGCGCAAGGGTCTCCGTCCCGTAAAACCTGGCAGGCCTTCCAGTACGTTCCGAGTCCATTGCCTGGTGGGAACCCGGCAGGAGTAGGATCAGATGTCTTTTCCTGACTTGCGCCGGTCGGGGGTGTCATAGTTGCCCATGAGGCGCTATGGCAGCCGCCCCTAGCCATGGCCTCACTGCTCCGGCATAGACTACCTTGGGACCATTTAGGCGACTACTCCATTATGGATAAGGATAGCGGCTGATAGGGGGACCCAATAAACAAAAATGCAGCAAAACAAAACTCTGGAGATGGGGGCAGATGGGTTGGAAAACCCATTTGCGCGAGGTGGCATCCAGCGGTCTCCGCCTAGAAAAGTGGAGACGGATGCAGTGAAGGTCGCCTGCGAAGACGGTAAAGGCAGTACGCCTACCGGATCTACGCAAGACATCGCGGTGGCTGGTCCACAGCTATTAAAGGCGGTCGGAAGACAGCGGGACACGCTACCGAGGGTAGTGGCCCTGTCTGAGCAGCTCGATGCTATAATCGAGTTTGCGAAAAGTCGCAGCAATACAACGAAGTACTTGAAGCAGGCCCTCTACATGCTTCGGTCCTCCGTCGATGCTACGAAAAAGGAGCATGCCGAGCTCGAAATGAAAGCGGCGGCTGCGGAGAAAGAGGAGACGAAGGTGACCGAGCTGGCGACGAAGTCGGTCCAAACGGACGCCAGCACGTTTGCGGCGGTTTTCGCGGCAGGACCAGCTGCCAAACGAACGCGACAGTCCCCGGGAGAGACGGCCCCCGGGGGCACCAAGAAGCGTTTAATCGCAAACAGCCCTCAGACCGGTGTAGGAGTGGCGCAAGCAACGCCCATGGTGGCAGCCAAGGAGCAGAAGGCTCCCGGTAACCCGTGGGTAACGGTTCCGGGAAGGAGTAGGAACCAAAAAGTGGTGGCCAAAAAACCGCACCCGGTTACAAATCCTGCGACGAAGAAAGTTAAAAATAAGGGCGACGCACTCATCCTTAAGACAGAAGAGTCAAAGTACTCGGAAGTCCTTAAGGCAATGAGAGGCGATGCGAAGCTCAAAGATCTGGGGGCAGATGTGCGTAGCATCCGCCGATCCCGCAAGGGAGAAATGATCGTCGAGCTCCGCAAGGAAGCCAGAAACATAGGCCCAGCCTATCGGGCATTGGCCCAAGAGGCGCTTGGAGATAGAGTGCAGGTTCGGGCACTCACGTCGCAGGTAACCCTACAACTTAAATACCTGGACGAAGTCACCGAGGCATGCGAAGTCGTGGATGCCCTCAAGGAGCAGTGCGAAGTGGTTGTGGCACCAGAGGCAGTTCGACTGCGCAAAGGCCCAGTAGGAACCCAGACCGCCACTGTCAGGCTTCCGTCAGTAGACGCAAACCAGGCGCTAAAGGTAGCGAGGCTCAAAGTGGGCTGGTCAATGTGCCCACTCAGCATCTACCAGCCGCCGGAGGTCTGCTTTCGATGCTTCGATCAAGGACACAAGTCCTTTAGCTGCAAGGGGCCTGACAGGAGCTCCTTATGCAGGCGGTGCGGTACTGCAGGCCACAAAAGCAAAGACTGCGGAGAGCCCCCGAAGTGCTTGGCGTGCGCCGGGAAGCGTGACGCAAAGCACATAATGGGAGGCCCGAGGTGCACGGCCGGTAAGCCGACTAGCAAGCCACGGGCGCGAGAGTGACACAGCTAAATTTGAACCACTGCTTCGCGGCTCAGCAACTGCTATACCAAGCAGTCACTGAGTCGTCCGGTATGGCGGCAATATGGGTCCGGTATGGCGGCAATATGGACGACGAGCAGGTTCCCGGTTCAAGAGATAGTGTCAACTTCAAACGAAGGATACGCGGTTGCCAAGGTGAACGGAGTGTACTACTGCAGCTGCTATGCTCCGCCTCGTTGGTCTACCGAGCAGTTCGCAAGGATGATCGACCGAGCCACCGTGGAGCTGATCGGTCTATCACCGTTGGTAGTGGCGGGCGACTTCAACGCATGGGCAACTGAGTGGGGAAGTCGACGCACAAACCAGAGAGGCCGGATCTTGTTGGAGGCTTTGGCGAAGCTCAACATAGATCTGGCCAACGTCGGCTTGAAGAGCACCTTCAGTAGAAACGGCGTGGAGTCGATCATCGATGTGACATTCTGTAGTCCAGGATTGATCACGAACTGGAGGGTAGACGATGGCTACACTCATAGCGACCACCTGGCGGTCTGTTATAGCGTAGACTGTAAAACGAGACCGCATGTGGCGAGTAGAATTAACACTCCAGCTCCTCGCGGTTGGAGGATATCACACTTCAACGACGAGGTATTTGCGGAAGCAATTAGACTAGAACACGAGGCGAGCAGAACTCGTAACCTGAGCGCTGATCAACTTGTTGCATTACTTTCGCGGGCGTGCGACGCCACTATGCCTAGGAACCGCCAGCCTAGGCATGGAAGGCCACCAGTCTACTGGTGGACCGACGCGATAGCGGACCTCCGCAGAGCGTGTCTTCAAGCGAGAAGAAGGATTCAACGTGCGCGAACCGACGAAGAAAGGGAAGATCGTCGAGGGGCATTCAGTTCCGCAAAAGCGGCGCTTAAGAGAGCAATAAAAGCTAGTAAACGTGCGTGCTTCGAAAGACTGTGCGCTAGTGCCAACACTAACCCGTGGGGTAACGCCTATAGGATGGTGATGGCCAAGACTAAGGGTGCGATGGCGCCCGCAGAAAAATCACCAGCGATGCTTGAGCGGATCATAGAGGGACTCTTTCCACGCCACGAGCCAAATCCTTGGCCTCCGGCTGGCGAGTCACTTCACCGACGTTCCAGTATCTCAAACTCAGACCAGAGGTGGTCGGCCAACCTGCCGAACACCCAATATATGAGTGACGGCGTTAGCCGTGCCGAGGCAGAGGAGGCGGAAACGGTTACGAATGAGGAACTCATCGCGATCGCCAACTCCCTGAAGGTGAGCAAGGCACCGGGATTGGATGGGATTCCGAATCTGGCTGTGAAGAAGGCCATCAAAGAGGCCCCCAGACTATTCCGGGAAGTCATGCAGAAGTGCCTGGATGACTGTACATTCCCAGAGAGATGGAAGCGACAGAAGCTGGTCTTATTGCCGAAGACAGGGAAACCACCTGGTGACCCGTCGGCATACAGACCGATATGTCTGCTCGATACGGCGGGTAAGGTGCTCGAGAAGGTTATTCTCAATAGACTGGTTAGGTACACCGAAAGTGCAAACGGTCTGTCGAGTAACCAGTTCGGCTTCCGAAAAGGCAAGTCTACGGTGGATGCTATTCTGTCCGTCACCAAAACAGCAGAGGTAGCACTCCAGCGTAAAAGATGGGGCATTCGCTATTGCGCAATCGTCACGTTGGACGTGAAAAATGCGTTCAATAGTGTTAGCTGGGATTCCATAGCCCACTCGCTTCGGAAACTAGACATTCCGGTATCTTTGTACAGGATTCTGGAAAATTATTTCCAGAATCGTGTGCTAGTTTACAGCACAGACGAGGGTCAAAAATGTGTCCCAATTACCGCAGGGGTTCCACAAGGTTCCATCCTGGGCCCGGTACTGTGGAATATCATGTACGATGAAGTGCTGAAACTAAAGCTCCCCCAAGGGGTTGTGATCGTTGGGTTTGCGGACGACATCACACTTGAGGTCTACGGCGAGTCGATCGAGGAGGTTGAGTTAACGGCTTCACACTCTATAAGCGTCGTCGAGGACTGGATGCGCTCCAAAAAACTGGAGCTTGCGCATCATAAGACGGAGATTTCAGTTGTCAATAACCGCAAGTCGAAGCAACAGGCGTTGATCAGTGTCGGGAATTGCACCATCGCCTCTAAGCGCTCCCTGAAGCTGCTGGGG